>NW_025726037.1:7500-12500 GCF_021461395.2 Schistocerca americana
CCTATGTCGTACCTTAACCTAACCTATGTCGTACCTTAACCTAACCTATGTCGTACCTTAACCTAACCTATGTCGTACCTTAACCTAACCTATGTCGTACCTTAACCTAACCTATGTCGTACCTTAACCTAACCTGTATTGCGCCTTAACCTAACCTGTATTGCGCCTTAACCTAACCTGTATTGCGCCTTAACGTAACCTGTATTGCGCCTTAACGTAACCTGTATTGCGCCTTAACGTAACCTGTATTGCGCCTTAACGTAACCTGTATTGCGCCTTAACGTAACCTGTATTGCGCCTTAACGTAACCTGTATTGCGCCTTAACGTAACCTGTATTGCGCCTTAACGTAACCTGTATTGCGCCTTAACGTAACCTGTATTGCGCCTTAACGTAACCTGTATTGCGCCTTAACGTAACCTGTATTGCGCCTTAACGTAACCTGTATTGCGCCTTAACGTAACCTGTATTGCGCCTTAACGTAACCTGTATTGCGCCTTAACGTAACCTGTATTGCGCCTTAACGTAACCTGTATTGCGCCTTAACGTAACCTGTATTGCGCCTTAACGTAACCTGCATTGCGCCTTAACGTAACCTGCATTGCGCCTTAACGTAACCTGCATTGCGCCTTAACGTAACCTGTATTGCGCCTTAACGTAACCTGTATTGCGCCTTAACGTAACCTGTATTGCGCCTTAACGTAACCTGTATTGCGCCTTAACGTAACCGATATTGCGCCTTAACGTAACCTATATTGCGCCGTAACGTAACCTATATTGCGCCGTAACGTAACCCACATTGCCCCTTAACGTAACCCACATTGCCCCTTAACGTAACCCACATTGCCCCTTAACGTAACCCAACACACGTTGGGCCTTAACCCAACACACGTTGGGCCTTAACCCAACACACGTTGGGCCTTAACCCAACACACGTTGGGCCTTAACCCAACACACGTTGGGCCTTAACCCAACACACGTTGGGCCTTAACCCAACACACGTTGGGCCTTAACCCAACACACGTTGGGCCTTAACCCAACACACGTTGGGCCTTAACCCAACACACGTTGGGCCTTAACCCAACACACGTTGGGCCTTAACCCAACACACGTTGGGCCTTAACCCAACACACGTTGGGCCTTAACCCAACACACGTTGGGCCTTAACCCAACACACGTTGGGCCTTAACCTGCTCTGTAATTGTCATACGACGCGTTAAATTAGTGTAGTGTTGCCTAACTGCAACCCCCGCAATATAGTTTGCTACTCGCACTGCCCGGTCCCCAGTGTATCGCTTCATGTTAAACACCTTGCAGCTATACACTGTAATGTGGATGGCAGCAGGACGTACATGCTCAATGCCCTTTGCAGTTGTTCATTGGCATTTGCAGTTGTTCATTGGCATTCGCATGTGCGAAGCACTTAGCCTACGCTGTGGTACGGCCTGTGTCAACTGTCCGCTGATGTTGTACGTCCAAATCACACACTGTACTGCACATTGGTCCTCATGTACTGAATGATACATCGTGGTACATGTGACCGTACAACGACTGCGCCAACAACGGCGAACCATGCGGTCCAAATGTTGTGCACTCAGCTACGTGTCGTCTCCCTATAAGAGCTGGATTGCAGTGTGGTATGCCCTGGATGGCGATCAGCATGAGCCGTCTGTTGATGTAGTGGCGCGTGTTGTCAGACGTAGTCGTCTCTTCTCACACACCGTGATAGCATGGTGCACTGCGTTCCACATCTGCGACATGCGACAGAGGCCGGTTGACAGTCGTTCGCGCAATGGACATCGCATACGTACGGGGGCCACCTTCCACGTGTTCGCGAAGCGTGCACATGTTGTTGCGTGTATGTGGGCAGACATAGTGTGTCGTGACACCTGACACAGGCATGCAACAATCGTTGAATTTGCAAATGGCGATGGACGCCTACGTTTGCTGGTGACGTTATGCAAATGAACAACTGGTAAACCGTTGTGGTGCGGTTGTTCTCGCTAGAGGTGAATCAGTGATGGCGACGATCGGTTGAGCTACCAACCGGTTGTTCCAGCGATACCCACCATGCCCACGAACGTGAATGGCATCTGGGTGTGAAGCGATACGCGGCGGTGGCTGGGTGGGACCGTCCCCGGCCGGTGAGGGGGGGCCTCCCGGCGTGCTGGCCGCGCGGTGCGTGGGCGCACGCGCTACAGCCGGCTGGTGGGGGCGGCCAGTGGCAGGCGCGCCGGCCGACGGAGGCGGCAGGCGGCGCAGCTGCGCGCCGGCGCACCCTGCACGCGGCGCCGTGCGGCCAAAGTAGGTCCTCGCGGGCCCGGTGCGAAGCGCGGTGGACATCTGCAGTGTGCTGGTCCGATTGAGGACTGTGTGCGCTGAGGATGCGCCGCCGCCCGGCGCTCGGCGCCGCGACGCCGTCTGCTGCTCGGTCGCCTCTGCGGTTCTCGCAGGTGGTTTGTATCGCAGCTGTGCGGACGTGTTGGCGCGTGCGCTGTGCTGGGAGAGTTCGCTTCGGCACCCAAGTGGGGCTTTTGTCCTTCTGTGGCGCTGGCGTTGGAGCTGCCGGTCACCGTAGGTGGCGCGTGTTGTCTCCCGCCGGCAATGCCACGACAGCACGCTCCCGGGCCTCTGTCGGCAGCGGCAAGCTCAGTTGGGAGCACGGGTGGTCGCACCTAAAGCGTCTACTCGCCAAACTCCGGGCGATTGCGCCTCTCTCGAACCCGACCAAGTACTTAGGACGGCGCTGCGCGCCGCCGGGACCTGAGAGGGTTTCGAGGTGTATTGTGCAGGGGAGCTCAGCCTCCTCCTGTTTGCAGAATAATTGAGCGGACGCTTGCGTGTTCGCGCGGGCCCCCGGGACACACTCCCGGGCGGCCGGCTGCTCAGCTCTAGTTGACGCAGCTCCCTGGTTGATCCTGCCAGTAGTCATATGCTTGTCTCAAAGATTAAGCCATGCATGTCTCAGTACAAGCCGCATTAAGGTGAAACCGCGAATGGCTCATTAAATCAGTTATGGTTCCTTAGATCGTACCCACGTTACTTGGATAACTGTGGTAATTCTAGAGCTAATACATGCAAACAGAGTCCCGACCAGAGATGGAAGGGACGCTTTTATTAGATCAAAACCAATCGGTCGGCTCGTCCGGTCCGTTTGCCTTGGTGACTCTGAATAACTTTGGGCTGATCGCACGGTCCTCGTACCGGCGACGCATCTTTCAAATGTCTGCCTTATCAACTGTCGATGGTAGGTTCTGCGCCTACCATGGTTGTAACGGGTAACGGGGAATCAGGGTTCGATTCCGGAGAGGGAGCCTGAGAAACGGCTACCACATCCAAGGAAGGCAGCAGGCGCGCAAATTACCCACTCCCGGCACGGGGAGGTAGTGACGAAAAATAACGATACGGGACTCATCCGAGGCCCCGTAATCGGAATGAGTACACTTTAAATCCTTTAACGAGTATCTATTGGAGGGCAAGTCTGGTGCCAGCAGCCGCGGTAATTCCAGCTCCAATAGCGTATATTAAAGTTGTTGCGGTTAAAAAGCTCGTAGTTGGATTTGTGTCCCACGCTGTTGGTTCACCGCCCGTCGGTGTTTAACTGGCATGTATCGTGGGACGTCCTGCCGGTGGGGCGAGCCGAAGGCGTGCGACGCGCCTCGTGCGTGCTCGTGCGTCCCGAGGCGGACCCCGTTGCAATCCTACCAGGGTGCTCTTGAGTGAGTGTCTCGGTGGGCCGGCACGTTTACTTTGAACAAATTAGAGTGCTTAAAGCAGGCAAGCCCGCCTGAATACTGTGTGCATGGAATAATGGAATAGGACCTCGGTTCTATTTTGTTGGTTTTCGGAACCCGAGGTAATGATTAATAGGGACAGGCGGGGGCATTCGTATTGCGACGTTAGAGGTGAAATTCTTGGATCGTCGCAAGACGAACAGAAGCGAAAGCATTTGCCAAGTATGTTTTCATTAATCAAGAACGAAAGTTAGAGGTTCGAAGGCGATCAGATACCGCCCTAGTTCTAACCATAAACGATGCCAGCCAGCGATCCGCCGCAGTTCCTCCGATGACTCGGCGGGCAGCCTCCGGGAAACCAAAGCTTTTGGGTTCCGGGGGAAGTATGGTTGCAAAGCTGAAACTTAAAGGAATTGACGGAAGGGCACCACCAGGAGTGGAGCCTGCGGCTTAATTTGACTCAACACGGGAAACCTCACCAGGCCCGGACACCGGAAGGATTGACAGATTGATAGCTCTTTCTTGATTCGGTGGGTGGTGGTGCATGGCCGTTCTTAGTTGGTGGAGCGATTTGTCTGGTTAATTCCGATAACGAACGAGACTCTAGCCTGCTAACTAGTCGCGTGACATCCTTCGTGCTGTCAGCGATTACTTTTCTTCTTAGAGGGACAGGCGGCTTCTAGCCGCACGAGATTGAGCAATAACAGGTCTGTGATGCCCTTAGATGTTCTGGGCCGCACGCGCGCTACACTGAAGGAATCAGCGTGTCTTCCTAGGCCGAAAGGTCGGGGTAACCCGCTGAACCTCCTTCGTGCTAGGGATTGGGGCTTGCAATTGTTCCCCATGAACGAGGAATTCCCAGTAAGCGCGAGTCATAAGCTCGCGTTGATTACGTCCCTGCCCTTTGTACACACCGCCCGTCGCTACTACCGATTGAATGATTTAGTGAGGTCTTCGGACTGGTACGCGGCATTGACTCTGTCGTTGCCGATGCTACCGGAAAGATGACCAAACTTGATCATTTAGAGGAAGTAAAAGTCGTAACAAGGTTTCCGTAGGCGAACCTGCGGAAGGATCATTACCGACTAGACTGCATGTCGTTCGATGTGCGTGTCGTGTCGCGCAACACGCTACCTGTACGGCTCGCAGTAGCCGTGCGCCGCGTGCGGAACCACGCGTGCTTCTCAAAACTAACGCCAATGTTGTGTGGTACGAGCGCTGAAGCGCTGGAGCGGCTGGCCTGCGGCACCTGGCGCCTGGCGCCGGT
>NW_025726037.1:20000-22500 GCF_021461395.2 Schistocerca americana
ACCTAACCTATGTCGTACCTTAACCTAACCTATGTCGTACCTTAACCTAACCTATGTCGTACCTTAACCTAACCTATGTCGTACCTTAACCTAACCTATGTCGTACCTTAACCTAACCTATGTCGTACCTTAACCTAACCTATGTCGTACCTTAACCTAACCTATGTCGTACCTTAACCTAACCTATGTCGTACCTTAACCTAACCTATGTCGTACCTTAACCTAACCTATGTCGTACCTTAACCTAACCTGTATTGCGCCTTAACCTAACCTGTATTGCGCCTTAACCTAACCTGTATTGCGCCTTAACGTAACCTGTATTGCGCCTTAACGTAACCTGTATTGCGCCTTAACGTAACCTGTATTGCGCCTTAACGTAACCTGTATTGCGCCTTAACGTAACCTGTATTGCGCCTTAACGTAACCTGTATTGCGCCTTAACGTAACCTGTATTGCGCCTTAACGTAACCTGTATTGCGCCTTAACGTAACCTGTATTGCGCCTTAACGTAACCTGTATTGCGCCTTAACGTAACCTGTATTGCGCCTTAACGTAACCTGTATTGCGCCTTAACGTAACCTGTATTGCGCCTTAACGTAACCTGTATTGCGCCTTAACGTAACCTGTATTGCGCCTTAACGTAACCTGTATTGCGCCTTAACGTAACCTGCATTGCGCCTTAACGTAACCTGCATTGCGCCTTAACGTAACCTGTATTGCGCCTTAACGTAACCTGTATTGCGCCTTAACGTAACCTGTATTGCGCCTTAACGTAACCTGTATTGCGCCTTAACGTAACCTGTATTGCGCCTTAACGTAACCTGTATTGCGCCTTAACGTAACCGATATTGCGCCTTAACGTAACCTATATTGCGCCGTAACGTAACCTATATTGCGCCGTAACGTAACCCACATTGCCCCTTAACGTAACCCACATTGCCCCTTAACGTAACCCACATTGCCCCTTAACGTAACCCAACACACGTTGGGCCTTAACCCAACACACGTTGGGCCTTAACCCAACACACGTTGGGCCTTAACCCAACACACGTTGGGCCTTAACCCAACACACGTTGGGCCTTAACCCAACACACGTTGGGCCTTAACCCAACACACGTTGGGCCTTAACCCAACACACGTTGGGCCTTAACCCAACACACGTTGGGCCTTAACCCAACACACGTTGGGCCTTAACCCAACACACGTTGGGCCTTAACCCAACACACGTTGGGCCTTAACCCAACACACGTTGGGCCTTAACCCAACACACGTTGGGCCTTAACCTGCTCTGTAATTGTCATACGACGCGTTAAATTAGTGTAGTGTTGCCTAACTGCAACCCCCGCAATATAGTTTGCTACTCGCACTGCCCGGTCCCCAGTGTATCGCTTCATGTTAAACACCTTGCAGCTATACACTGTAATGTGGATGGCAGCAGGACGTACATGCTCAATGCCCTTTGCAGTTGTTCATTGGCATTTGCAGTTGTTCATTGGCATTCGCATGTGCGAAGCACTTAGCCTACGCTGTGGTACGGCCTGTGTCAACTGTCCGCTGATGTTGTACGTCCAAATCACACACTGTACTGCACATTGGTCCTCATGTACTGAATGATACATCGTGGTACATGTGACCGTACAACGACTGCGCCAACAACGGCGAACCATGCGGTCCAAATGTTGTGCACTCAGCTACGTGTCGTCTCCCTATAAGAGCTGGATTGCAGTGTGGTATGCCCTGGATGGCGATCAGCATGAGCCGTCTGTTGATGTAGTGGCGCGTGTTGTCAGACGTAGTCGTCTCTTCTCACACACCGTGATAGCATGGTGCACTGCGTTCCACATCTGCGACATGCGACAGAGGCCGGTTGACAGTCGTTCGCGCAATGGACATCGCATACGTACGGGGGCCACCTTCCACGTGTTCGCGAAGCGTGCACATGTTGTTGCGTGTATGTGGGCAGACATAGTGTGTCGTGACACCTGACACAGGCATGCAACAATCGTTGAATTTGCAAATGGCGATGGACGCCTACGTTTGCTGGTGACGTTATGCAAATGAACAACTGGTAAACCGTTGTGGTGCGGTTGTTCTCGCTAGAGGTGAATCAGTGATGGCGACGATCGGTTGAGCTACCAACCGGTTGTTCCAGCGATACCCACCATGCCCACGAACGTGAATGGCATCTGGGTGTGAAGCGATACGCGGCGGTGGCTGGGTGGGACCGTCCCCGGCCGGTGAGGGGGGGCCTCCCGGCGTGCTGGCCGCGCGGTGCGTGGGCGCACGCGCTACAGCCGGCTGGTGGGGGCGGCCAGTGGCAGGCGCGCCGGCCGACGGAGGCGGCAGGCGGCGCAGCTGCGCGCCGGCGCACCCTGCACGCGGCGCCGTGCGGCCAAAGTAGGTCCTCGCGGGCCCGGTGCGAAGCGCGGTGGACATCTGCAGTGTGCTGGTCCGATTGAGGACTGTGTGCGCTGAGGATGCGCCGCCGCCCGGCGCTCGG
>NW_025726037.1:32500-35000 GCF_021461395.2 Schistocerca americana
ACCTTAACCTAACCTATGTCGTACCTTAACCTAACCTATGTCGTACCTTAACCTAACCTATGTCGTACCTTAACCTAACCTATGTCGTACCTTAACCTAACCTATGTCGTACCTTAACCTAACCTATGTCGTACCTTAACCTAACCTATGTCGTACCTTAACCTAACCTATGTCGTACCTTAACCTAACCTATGTCGTACCTTAACCTAACCTATGTCGTACCTTAACCTAACCTATGTCGTACCTTAACCTAACCTATGTCGTACCTTAACCTAACCTATGTCGTACCTTAACCTAACCTATGTCGTACCTTAACCTAACCTATGTCGTACCTTAACCTAACCTATGTCGTACCTTAACCTAACCTATGTCGTACCTTAACCTAACCTGTATTGCGCCTTAACCTAACCTGTATTGCGCCTTAACCTAACCTGTATTGCGCCTTAACGTAACCTGTATTGCGCCTTAACGTAACCTGTATTGCGCCTTAACGTAACCTGTATTGCGCCTTAACGTAACCTGTATTGCGCCTTAACGTAACCTGTATTGCGCCTTAACGTAACCTGTATTGCGCCTTAACGTAACCTGTATTGCGCCTTAACGTAACCTGTATTGCGCCTTAACGTAACCTGTATTGCGCCTTAACGTAACCTGTATTGCGCCTTAACGTAACCTGTATTGCGCCTTAACGTAACCTGTATTGCGCCTTAACGTAACCTGTATTGCGCCTTAACGTAACCTGTATTGCGCCTTAACGTAACCTGTATTGCGCCTTAACGTAACCTGTATTGCGCCTTAACGTAACCTGTATTGCGCCTTAACGTAACCTGTATTGCGCCTTAACGTAACCTGTATTGCGCCTTAACGTAACCTGTATTGCGCCTTAACGTAACCTGTATTGCGCCTTAACGTAACCTGCATTGCGCCTTAACGTAACCTGCATTGCGCCTTAACGTAACCTGTATTGCGCCTTAACGTAACCTGTATTGCGCCTTAACGTAACCTGTATTGCGCCTTAACGTAACCTGTATTGCGCCTTAACGTAACCTGTATTGCGCCTTAACGTAACCTGTATTGCGCCTTAACGTAACCGATATTGCGCCTTAACGTAACCTATATTGCGCCGTAACGTAACCTATATTGCGCCGTAACGTAACCCACATTGCCCCTTAACGTAACCCACATTGCCCCTTAACGTAACCCACATTGCCCCTTAACGTAACCCAACACACGTTGGGCCTTAACCCAACACACGTTGGGCCTTAACCCAACACACGTTGGGCCTTAACCCAACACACGTTGGGCCTTAACCCAACACACGTTGGGCCTTAACCCAACACACGTTGGGCCTTAACCCAACACACGTTGGGCCTTAACCCAACACACGTTGGGCCTTAACCCAACACACGTTGGGCCTTAACCCAACACACGTTGGGCCTTAACCCAACACACGTTGGGCCTTAACCCAACACACGTTGGGCCTTAACCCAACACACGTTGGGCCTTAACCCAACACACGTTGGGCCTTAACCCAACACACGTTGGGCCTTAACCTGCTCTGTAATTGTCATACGACGCGTTAAATTAGTGTAGTGTTGCCTAACTGCAACCCCCGCAATATAGTTTGCTACTCGCACTGCCCGGTCCCCAGTGTATCGCTTCATGTTAAACACCTTGCAGCTATACACTGTAATGTGGATGGCAGCAGGACGTACATGCTCAATGCCCTTTGCAGTTGTTCATTGGCATTTGCAGTTGTTCATTGGCATTCGCATGTGCGAAGCACTTAGCCTACGCTGTGGTACGGCCTGTGTCAACTGTCCGCTGATGTTGTACGTCCAAATCACACACTGTACTGCACATTGGTCCTCATGTACTGAATGATACATCGTGGTACATGTGACCGTACAACGACTGCGCCAACAACGGCGAACCATGCGGTCCAAATGTTGTGCACTCAGCTACGTGTCGTCTCCCTATAAGAGCTGGATTGCAGTGTGGTATGCCCTGGATGGCGATCAGCATGAGCCGTCTGTTGATGTAGTGGCGCGTGTTGTCAGACGTAGTCGTCTCTTCTCACACACCGTGATAGCATGGTGCACTGCGTTCCACATCTGCGACATGCGACAGAGGCCGGTTGACAGTCGTTCGCGCAATGGACATCGCATACGTACGGGGGCCACCTTCCACGTGTTCGCGAAGCGTGCACATGTTGTTGCGTGTATGTGGGCAGACATAGTGTGTCGTGACACCTGACACAGGCATGCAACAATCGTTGAATTTGCAAATGGCGATGGACGCCTACGTTTGCTGGTGACGTTATGCAAATGAACAACTGGTAAACCGTTGTGGTGCGGTTGTTCTCGCTAGAGGTGAATCAGTGATGGCGACGATCGGTTGAGCTACCAACCGGTTGTTCCAGCGATACCCACCATGCCCACGAACGTGAATGGCATCTGGGTGTGAAGCGATACGCGGTGGTGGCTGGGTGGGACCGTCC
>NW_025726037.1:45000-55000 GCF_021461395.2 Schistocerca americana
CTATGTCGTACCTTAACCTAACCTATGTCGTACCTTAACCTAACCTATGTCGTACCTTAACCTAACCTATGTCGTACCTTAACCTAACCTATGTCGTACCTTAACCTAACCTATGTCGTACCTTAACCTAACCTATGTCGTACCTTAACCTAACCTATGTCGTACCTTAACCTAACCTATGTCGTACCTTAACCTAACCTATGTCGTACCTTAACCTAACCTATGTCGTACCTTAACCTAACCTATGTCGTACCTTAACCTAACCTATGTCGTACCTTAACCTAACCTATGTCGTACCTTAACCTAACCTATGTCGTACCTTAACCTAACCTATGTCGTACCTTAACCTAACCTATGTCGTACCTTAACCTAACCTATGTCGTACCTTAACCTAACCTATGTCGTACCTTAACCTAACCTATGTCGTACCTTAACCTAACCTATGTCGTACCTTAACCTAACCTATGTCGTACCTTAACCTAACCTATGTCGTACCTTAACCTAACCTATGTCGTACCTTAACCTAACCTATGTCGTACCTTAACCTAACCTATGTCGTACCTTAACCTAACCTATGTCGTACCTTAACCTAACCTATGTCGTACCTTAACCTAACCTATGTCGTACCTTAACCTAACCTGTATTGCGCCTTAACCTAACCTGTATTGCGCCTTAACCTAACCTGTATTGCGCCTTAACGTAACCTGTATTGCGCCTTAACGTAACCTGTATTGCGCCTTAACGTAACCTGTATTGCGCCTTAACGTAACCTGTATTGCGCCTTAACGTAACCTGTATTGCGCCTTAACGTAACCTGTATTGCGCCTTAACGTAACCTGTATTGCGCCTTAACGTAACCTGTATTGCGCCTTAACGTAACCTGTATTGCGCCTTAACGTAACCTGTATTGCGCCTTAACGTAACCTGTATTGCGCCTTAACGTAACCTGTATTGCGCCTTAACGTAACCTGTATTGCGCCTTAACGTAACCTGTATTGCGCCTTAACGTAACCTGTATTGCGCCTTAACGTAACCTGTATTGCGCCTTAACGTAACCTGTATTGCGCCTTAACGTAACCTGTATTGCGCCTTAACGTAACCTGTATTGCGCCTTAACGTAACCTGCATTGCGCCTTAACGTAACCTGCATTGCGCCTTAACGTAACCTGTATTGCGCCTTAACGTAACCTGTATTGCGCCTTAACGTAACCTGTATTGCGCCTTAACGTAACCTGTATTGCGCCTTAACGTAACCTGTATTGCGCCTTAACGTAACCTGTATTGCGCCTTAACGTAACCGATATTGCGCCTTAACGTAACCTATATTGCGCCGTAACGTAACCTATATTGCGCCGTAACGTAACCCACATTGCCCCTTAACGTAACCCACATTGCCCCTTAACGTAACCCACATTGCCCCTTAACGTAACCCAACACACGTTGGGCCTTAACCCAACACACGTTGGGCCTTAACCCAACACACGTTGGGCCTTAACCCAACACACGTTGGGCCTTAACCCAACACACGTTGGGCCTTAACCCAACACACGTTGGGCCTTAACCCAACACACGTTGGGCCTTAACCCAACACACGTTGGGCCTTAACCCAACACACGTTGGGCCTTAACCCAACACACGTTGGGCCTTAACCCAACACACGTTGGGCCTTAACCCAACACACGTTGGGCCTTAACCCAACACACGTTGGGCCTTAACCTGCTCTGTAATTGTCATACGACGCGTTAAATTAGTGTAGTGTTGCCTAACTGCAACCCCCGCAATATAGTTTGCTACTCGCACTGCCCGGTCCCCAGTGTATCGCTTCATGTTAAACACCTTGCAGCTATACACTGTAATGTGGATGGCAGCAGGACGTACATGCTCAATGCCCTTTGCAGTTGTTCATTGGCATTTGCAGTTGTTCATTGGCATTCGCATGTGCGAAGCACTTAGCCTACGCTGTGGTACGGCCTGTGTCAACTGTCCGCTGATGTTGTACGTCCAAATCACACACTGTACTGCACATTGGTCCTCATGTACTGAATGATACATCGTGGTACATGTGACCGTACAACGACTGCGCCAACAACGGCGAACCATGCGGTCCAAATGTTGTGCACTCAGCTACGTGTCGTCTCCCTATAAGAGCTGGATTGCAGTGTGGTATGCCCTGGATGGCGATCAGCATGAGCCGTCTGTTGATGTAGTGGCGCGTGTTGTCAGACGTAGTCGTCTCTTCTCACACACCGTGATAGCATGGTGCACTGCGTTCCACATCTGCGACATGCGACAGAGGCCGGTTGACAGTCGTTCGCGCAATGGACATCGCATACGTACGGGGGCCACCTTCCACGTGTTCGCGAAGCGTGCACATGTTGTTGCGTGTATGTGGGCAGACATAGTGTGTCGTGACACCTGACACAGGCATGCAACAATCGTTGAATTTGCAAATGGCGATGGACGCCTACGTTTGCTGGTGACGTTATGCAAATGAACAACTGGTAAACCGTTGTGGTGCGGTTGTTCTCGCTAGAGGTGAATCAGTGATGGCGACGATCGGTTGAGCTACCAACCGGTTGTTCCAGCGATACCCACCATGCCCACGAACGTGAATGGCATCTGGGTGTGAAGCGATACGCGGCGGTGGCTGGGTGGGACCGTCCCCGGCCGGTGAGGGGGGGCCTCCCGGCGTGCTGGCCGCGCGGTGCGTGGGCGCACGCGCTACAGCCGGCTGGTGGGGGCGGCCAGTGGCAGGCGCGCCGGCCGACGGAGGCGGCAGGCGGCGCAGCTGCGCGCCGGCGCACCCTGCACGCGGCGCCGTGCGGCCAAAGTAGGTCCTCGCGGGCCCGGTGCGAAGCGCGGTGGACATCTGCAGTGTGCTGGTCCGATTGAGGACTGTGTGCGCTGAGGATGCGCCGCCGCCCGGCGCTCGGCGCCGCGACGCCGTCTGCTGCTCGGTCGCCTCTGCGGTTCTCGCAGGTGGTTTGTATCGCAGCTGTGCGGACGTGTTGGCGCGTGCGCTGTGCTGGGAGAGTTCGCTTCGGCACCCAAGTGGGGCTTTTGTCCTTCTGTGGCGCTGGCGTTGGAGCTGCCGGTCACCGTAGGTGGCGCGTGTTGTCTCCCGCCGGCAATGCCACGACAGCACGCTCCCGGGCCTCTGTCGGCAGCGGCAAGCTCAGTTGGGAGCACGGGTGGTCGCACCTAAAGCGTCTACTCGCCAAACTCCGGGCGATTGCGCCTCTCTCGAACCCGACCAAGTACTTAGGACGGCGCTGCGCGCCGCCGGGACCTGAGAGGGTTTCGAGGTGTATTGTGCAGGGGAGCTCAGCCTCCTCCTGTTTGCAGAATAATTGAGCGGACGCTTGCGTGTTCGCGCGGGCCCCCGGGACACACTCCCGGGCGGCCGGCTGCTCAGCTCTAGTTGACGCAGCTCCCTGGTTGATCCTGCCAGTAGTCATATGCTTGTCTCAAAGATTAAGCCATGCATGTCTCAGTACAAGCCGCATTAAGGTGAAACCGCGAATGGCTCATTAAATCAGTTATGGTTCCTTAGATCGTACCCACGTTACTTGGATAACTGTGGTAATTCTAGAGCTAATACATGCAAACAGAGTCCCGACCAGAGATGGAAGGGACGCTTTTATTAGATCAAAACCAATCGGTCGGCTCGTCCGGTCCGTTTGCCTTGGTGACTCTGAATAACTTTGGGCTGATCGCACGGTCCTCGTACCGGCGACGCATATTTCAAATGTCTGCCTTATCAACTGTCGATGGTAGGTTCTGCGCCTACCATGGTTGTAACGGGTAACGGGGAATCAGGGTTCGATTCCGGAGAGGGAGCCTGAGAAACGGCTACCACATCCAAGGAAGGCAGCAGGCGCGCAAATTACCCACTCCCGGCACGGGGAGGTAGTGACGAAAAATAACGATACGGGACTCATCCGAGGCCCCGTAATCGGAATGAGTACACTTTAAATCCTTTAACGAGTATCTATTGGAGGGCAAGTCTGGTGCCAGCAGCCGCGGTAATTCCAGCTCCAATAGCGTATATTAAAGTTGTTGCGGTTAAAAAGCTCGTAGTTGGATTTGTGTCCCACGCTGTTGGTTCACCGCCCGTCGGTGTTTAACTGGCATGTATCGTGGGACGTCCTGCCGGTGGGGCGAGCCGAAGGCGTGCGACGCGCCTCGTGCGTGCTCGTGCGTCCCGAGGCGGACCCCGTTGCAATCCTACCAGGGTGCTCTTGAGTGAGTGTCTCGGTGGGCCGGCACGTTTACTTTGAACAAATTAGAGTGCTTAAAGCAGGCAAGCCCGCCTGAATACTGTGTGCATGGAATAATGGAATAGGACCTCGGTTCTATTTTGTTGGTTTTCGGAACCCGAGGTAATGATTAATAGGGACAGGCGGGGGCATTCGTATTGCGACGTTAGAGGTGAAATTCTTGGATCGTCGCAAGACGAACAGAAGCGAAAGCATTTGCCAAGTATGTTTTCATTAATCAAGAACGAAAGTTAGAGGTTCGAAGGCGATCAGATACCGCCCTAGTTCTAACCATAAACGATGCCAGCCAGCGATCCGCCGCAGTTCCTCCGATGACTCGGCGGGCAGCCTCCGGGAAACCAAAGCTTTTGGGTTCCGGGGGAAGTATGGTTGCAAAGCTGAAACTTAAAGGAATTGACGGAAGGGCACCACCAGGAGTGGAGCCTGCGGCTTAATTTGACTCAACACGGGAAACCTCACCAGGCCCGGACACCGGAAGGATTGACAGATTGATAGCTCTTTCTTGATTCGGTGGGTGGTGGTGCATGGCCGTTCTTAGTTGGTGGAGCGATTTGTCTGGTTAATTCCGATAACGAACGAGACTCTAGCCTGCTAACTAGTCGCGTGACATCCTTCGTGCTGTCAGCGATTACTTTTCTTCTTAGAGGGACAGGCGGCTTCTAGCCGCACGAGATTGAGCAATAACAGGTCTGTGATGCCCTTAGATGTTCTGGGCCGCACGCGCGCTACACTGAAGGAATCAGCGTGTCTTCCTAGGCCGAAAGGTCGGGGTAACCCGCTGAACCTCCTTCGTGCTAGGGATTGGGGCTTGCAATTGTTCCCCATGAACGAGGAATTCCCAGTAAGCGCGAGTCATAAGCTCGCGTTGATTACGTCCCTGCCCTTTGTACACACCGCCCGTCGCTACTACCGATTGAATGATTTAGTGAGGTCTTCGGACTGGTACGCGGCATTGACTCTGTCGTTGCCGATGCTACCGGAAAGATGACCAAACTTGATCATTTAGAGGAAGTAAAAGTCGTAACAAGGTTTCCGTAGGTGAACCTGCGGAAGGATCATTACCGACTAGACTGCATGTCGTTCGATGTGCGTGTCGTGTCGCGCAACACGCTACCTGTACGGCTCGCAGTAGCCGTGCGCCGCGTGCGGAACCACGCGTGCTTCTCAAAACTAACGCCAATGTTGTGTGGTACGAGCGCTGAAGCGCTGGAGCGGCTGGCCTGCGGCACCTGGCGCCTGGCGCCGGTTTTGAATGACTTTCGCCCGACTGCCTGTCCGCTCCGGTGTGGAGCCGTACGACGCCCATCGGCCGTGAGGCCGTTGGACACAGAACGCTTGAACAGGGGCCGCCACACGCCTACGTCCCGCCTATGCAACTGTCTTGAAAGAGACAGTGGAAACTAAGAAAAGATCACCCAGGACGGTGGATCACTCGGCTCGTGGGTCGATGAAGAACGCAGCAAATTGCGCGTCGACATGTGAACTGCAGGACACATGAACATCGACGTTTCGAACGCACATTGCGGTCCATGGATTCCGTTCCCGGGCCACGTCTGGCTGAGGGTCGGCTACGTATACTGAAGCGCGCGGCGTTTGCCCCGCTTCGCAGACCTGGGAGCGTCGCGGCCGCCTGTGGGGCCGGCCGCGCCTCCTGAAACGTGCGATGCGCGCCCGTCGCCTGGCGGTTCGCATACCGGTACTTACTCGGTAGCGTGCACAGCCGGCTGGCGGTGTGGCGTGCGACACCTCGTACAACGACCTCAGAGCAGGCGAGACTACCCGCTGAATTTAAGCATATTACTAAGCGGAGGAAAAGAAACTAACAAGGATTCCCCCAGTAGCGGCGAGCGAACAGGGAAGAGTCCAGCACCGAACCCCGCAGGCTGCCGCCTGTCGTGGCATGTGGTGTTTGGGAGGGTCCACTACCCCGACGCCTCGCGCCGAGCCCAAGTCCAACTTGAATGAGGCCACGGCCCGTAGAGGGTGCCAGGCCCGTAGCGGCCGGTGCGAGCGTCGGCGGGACCTCTCCTTCGAGTCGGGTTGCTTGAGAGTGCAGCTCCAAGTGGGTGGTAAACTCCATCTGAGACTAAATATGACCACGAGACCGATAGCGAACAAGTACCGTGAGGGAAAGTTGAAAAGAACTTTGAAGAGAGAGTTCAAAAGTACGTGAAACCGTTCTGGGGTAAACGTGAGAAGTCCGAAAGGTCGAACGGGTGAGATTCACGCCCATCCGGCCACAGGCCTCCGCCCTCGGCAGATGGGGCCGGCCGCCCGCGCGGAGCAATCCGCGGCGGGGTCGTGTCCGGTTGCCTTTCCACTCGCCGCGGGGTGGGGCCGTTCCGGTGTGCGGTGGGCCGCACTTCTCCCCTAGTAGGACGTCGCGACCCGCTGGGTGCCGGCCTACGGCCCGGGTGCGCAGCCTGTCCTTCCGCGGGCCTCGGTTCGCGTCTGTTGGGCAGAGCCCCGGTGTCCTGGCTGGCTGCCCGGCGGTATATCTGGAGGAGTCGATTCGCCCCTTTGGGCGCTCGGGCTCCCGGCAAGCGCGCGCGGTTCTTCCCGGATGACGGACCTACCTGGCCCGGCCCCGGACCCGCGCCGCTGTTGGCTCGGGATGCTCTCGGGCGGAATAATCGCTCCCGTCAGCGGCGCTTCAGCTTTGGACAATTTCACGACCCGTCTTGAAACACGGACCAAGGAGTCTAACATGTGCGCGAGTCATTGGGCTGTACGAAACCTAAAGGCGTAATGAAAGTGAAGGTCTCGCCTTGCGCGGGCCGAGGGAGGATGGGGCTTCCCCGCCCTTCACGGGGCGGCGGCCTCCGCACTCCCGGGGCGTCTCGTCCTCATTGCGAGGTGAGGCGCACCTAGAGCGTACACGTTGGGACCCGAAAGATGGTGAACTATGCCTGGCCAGGACGAAGTCAGGGGAAACCCTGATGGAGGTCCGTAGCGATTCTGACGTGCAAATCGATCGTCGGAGCTGGGTATAGGGGCGAAAGACTAATCGAACCATCTAGTAGCTGGTTCCCTCCGAAGTTTCCCTCAGGATAGCTGGTGCTCGTACGAGTCTCATCCGGTAAAGCGAATGATTAGAGGCCTTGGGGCCGAAACGACCTCAACCTATTCTCAAACTTTAAATGGGTGAGATCTCCGGCTTGCTTGATATGCTGAAGCCGCGAGCAAACGACTCGGATCGGAGTGCCAAGTGGGCCACTTTTGGTAAGCAGAACTGGCGCTGTGGGATGAACCAAACGCCGAGTTAAGGCGCCCGAATCGACGCTCATGGGAAACCATGAAAGGCGTTGGTTGCTTAAGACAGCAGGACGGTGGCCATGGAAGTCGGAATCCGCTAAGGAGTGTGTAACAACTCACCTGCCGAAGCAACTAGCCCTGAAAATGGATGGCGCTGAAGCGTCGTGCCTATACTCGGCCGTCAGTCTGGCAGTCATGGCCGGTCCTTGCGGCCGGCCGCGAAGCCCTGACGAGTAGGAGGGTCGCGGCGGTGGGCGCAGAAGGGTCTGGGCGTGAGCCTGCCTGGAGCCGCCGTCGGTGCAGATCTTGGTGGTAGTAGCAAATACTCCAGCGAGGCCCTGGAGGGCTGACGCGGAGAAGGGTTTCGTGTGAACAGCCGTTGCACACGAGTCAGTCGATCCTAAGCCCTAGGAGAAATCCGATGTTGATGGGGGCCGTCATAGCATGATGCACTTTGTGCTGGCCCCCGTTGGGCGAAAGGGAATCCGGTTCCTATTCCGGAACCCGGCAGCGGAACCGATACAAGTCGGGTCCCTCTTTTAGAGATGCTCGTCGGGGTAACCCAAAAGGACCCGGAGACGCCGTCGGGAGATCGGGGAAGAGTTTTCTTTTCTGCATGAGCGTTCGAGTTCCCTGGAATCCTCTAGCAGGGAGATAGGGTTTGGAACGCGAAGAGCACCGCAGTTGCGGCGGTGTCCCGATCTTCCCCTCGGACCTTGAAAATCCGGGAGAGGGCCACGTGGAGGTGTCGCGCCGGTTCGTACCCATATCCGCAGCAGGTCTCCAAGGTGAAGAGCCTCTAGTCGATAGAATAATGTAGGTAAGGGAAGTCGGCAAATTGGATCCGTAACTTCGGGATAAGGATTGGCTCTGAGGATCGGGGCGTGTCGGGCTTGGTCGGGAAGTGGGTCAGCGCTAACGTGCCGGGCCTGGGCGAGGTGAGTGCCGTAGGGGTGCCGGTAAGTGCGGGCGTTTAGCGCGGGCGTGGTCTGCTCTCGCCGTTGGTTGGCCTCGTGCTGGCCGGCGGTGCAGGATGCGCGCGCCTGCGCGGCGTTCGCGCCCCGGTGCTTCAACCTGCGTGCAGGATCCGAGCTCGGTCCCGTGCCTTGGCCTCCCACGGATCTTCCTTGCTGCGAGGCCGCGTCCGCCTTAGCGTGCTCCTCCGGGGGCGCGCGGGTGCGCGGATTCTCTTCGGCCGCCATTCAACGATCAACTCAGAACTGGCACGGACTGGGGGAATCCGACTGTCTAATTAAAACAAAGCATTGCGATGGCCCTAGCGGGTGTTGACGCAATGTGATTTCTGCCCAGTGCTCTGAATGTCAACGTGAAGAAATTCAAGCAAGCGCGGGTAAACGGCGGGAGTAACTATGACTCTCTTAAGGTGGCCAAGTGGCGGCGGTGTGGCTGCATCCGGACTTGGCTTTTCGAAGTGCGGTCTTGATGTAGTCGTGCTGCTGCTGCGAGGTGCCTTCCTTGGGTTATAGTTACAGGGAGAGTGATGCGCAATACATGGGCCTAGCCCTCTTAGCCTCTCCTCTCCTGCGGTCTTCTCCCCTTCTCGTGGGCCCGCTGATTTTTTTTGCAGAGTGGAAGACCGCACCAGGGGCTTGGGGGGGTTACCAGCCCCCCCTCGCATTATCCCTTTATAGTTGGGGGCAGCCGACAAGAAACAAGAGATGGTGGCCCTTCCGCTGAAGGTGCCACCCCAGCTACCCCAGCACCTATCCGGCCAACCGGCCGTAACGAAAATGCGATAGTTTGTGTAGCTCCCTTTGCTTGCAGTGAGTGCCACCGCACTTTTACCACGAAGAACGGTCTCGGGGTCCATCGCCGCCGCCAACACCCTGCGGCCGCCAACGCTGAGATCGTGACGGAGAGGCATCGCGCGAGGTGGACGGAGGAAGAAGTCCTGTCGCTCGCCAAGGCAGAGGCCGAACTGTTCCTGGAGAGGGACGCCCGGTTCTTCTTTGTAAATCAAGAACTTACCAGGATGTTCCCCGACCGAACGCTTGAGGCAATCAAGTGCCGACGGCGGCAAGCTGCCCACAAGCAGCTTGTCCGCCAATTCATGGAGGCACTTGAGATCGGTCGGGGTGAAGAGCCGGCGTCCCGCCGTGGAGCAGCGAGCTCGCTGCCTGACGCGGGCGAGGCCGCTGCGCCGCCCGTCGACGCAGCCGAGGACTTCGCGGCCGACACCACCGGGCCGCCGCCGGAGGGGCCGACTGACGCCGCCATCTGGGAGCATCTGGCGGGGCTACCTGCTTCCGCCCAGCGTTTCTCTGCCCTGGATCGAGTCATTGGTCTGGGGCGGGGCACGCCGCCCGATGTCATCCTGGGCATGCTCCCGGATGCCCTTGCGTCGGTCGGGTCCAGGGGGGAGAGGTCGATCACCAGGACACAGCGGCCGCGCCAACCATCCAAGCGGCCGCCTGCCGCCCCGCCGCTGCAGAAGCGCAAGCGGC
>NW_025726037.1:60000-65000 GCF_021461395.2 Schistocerca americana
CGCCCCACTCCAACCGCCCAACTCGCAACTCCAGCGGATGAACGGCGGACTTTTCCCGCAGTCGCAATGTGCAATCCACCCCTATAACATGCGTTTCATGAAGAGTTATCTCCAATATGCGACATTCCCGCTGTCCCTATACATGAGCTGCGGGCTGTACCAGTTACGAGCTAGAGACGCGACCGCGTTGCTCTCTGTACGAATGCCGATGCTGAGCGGTCAGCTAGGAGGCGCTCCATCCATGTCGGTACCGGTGAGCGTTGCACTCGCAGTCGCAAGAACGTACGGCAAGTATATTACCTGGAAGAGTCAATGACAGTCCACGCCCCCCTGCGTGGGAAGAGTCTTTCTAGGCCATGACCCACCGGAAGGGCGCAGCGTCCCCCACCCCAGACATGTGACGTCACACCATCGGTATTGACGACTAGACTGATTCCTTATAATCATTTGCCATACACCGGTGGAAGCTGCCGAGACGAGTAACTACATAGCGGGCTCGCCGTGTCACTAATGTACAGAGATACAACAGTTTCGACTGGAACCGGATTAAACGTATACACGGCGCTGATTAGTAATAGATAGAGCCATCAGAATACAGATAATGTATACAACTGTCCGTATACATGCTGAAAGACTCTGCTCACAATCACAACCACACGTCAGCCACACACCCTTATCACGCACTACTCTCTGCCTGTAACACGCACACAGACAATATGTAAGCACCAGCATGGAACAACACCCAGTGCATCCTCTCCGCCACATTAGACAATCCACACTGTCATAACCAGACTGGGAGGTCCACTCAGAAAACAGAATATCCCACCCACCCGACAACCACCATTGCTCAGCCAAGCCACCAACACCCACACATGTCCTACACAGGGGTGCACCCAACATCACAATACTGCCTCCTCTCACAGCACACAAACAATGGCAGGAATGAAAGACACAGGTCTGCCACAAGCATGGAATGAGAGCGCCGCCTGTCATGAGCCAAAGGTGCATCCTGACGTGGCAAATCAGATGATGCCGCAGGCATCCACTTACTATAATCACAATCAACAAACCGGCCGCCCCGCCCCGCCCCCCATTAAACCTTTCCTTACAACAATGTGTACCTTAACCTAACCTATATCGTACCGTAACCTAACCTATATCGTACCGTAACCTAACCTATGTCGTACCGTAACCTAACCTATGTCGTACCGTAACCTAACCTATGTCGTACCGTAACCTAACCTATGTCGTACCGTAACCTAACCTATGTCGTACCGTAACCTAACCTATGTCGTACCGTAACCTAACCTATGTCGTACCGTAACCTAACCTATGTCGTACCGTAACCTAACCTATGTCGTACCTTAACCTAACCTATGTCGTACCTTAACCTAACCTATGTCGTACCTTAACCTAACCTATGTCGTACCTTAACCTAACCTATGTCGTACCTTAACCTAACCTATGTCGTACCTTAACCTAACCTATGTCGTACCTTAACCTGACCTATGTCGTACCTTAACCTAACCTATGTCGTACCTTAACCTAACCTATGTCGTACCTTAACCTAACCTATGTCGTACCTTAACCTAACCTATGTCGTACCTTAACCTAACCTATGTCGTACCTTAACCTAACCTATGTCGTACCTTAACCTAACCTATGTCGTACCTTAACCTAACCTATGTCGTACCTTAACCTAACCTATGTCGTACCTTAACCTAACCTATGTCGTACCTTAACCTAACCTATGTCGTACCTTAACCTAACCTATGTCGTACCTTAACCTAACCTATGTCGTACCTTAACCTAACCTATGTCGTACCTTAACCTAACCTATGTCGTACCTTAACCTAACCTATGTCGTACCTTAACCTAACCTATGTCGTACCTTAACCTAACCTATGTCGTACCTTAACCTAACCTATGTCGTACCTTAACCTAACCTATGTCGTACCTTAACCTAACCTATGTCGTACCTTAACCTAACCTATGTCGTACCTTAACCTAACCTATGTCGTACCTTAACCTAACCTATGTCGTACCTTAACCTAACCTATGTCGTACCTTAACCTAACCTGTATTGCGCCTTAACCTAACCTGTATTGCGCCTTATCCTAACCTGTATTGCGCCTTAACGTAACCTGTATTGCGCCTTAACGTAACCTGTATTGCGCCTTAACGTAACCTGTATTGCGCCTTAACGTAACCTGTATTGCGCCTTAACGTAACCTGTATTGCGCCTTAACGTAACCTGTATTGCGCCTTAACGTAACCTGTATTGCGCCTTAACGTAACCTGTATTGCGCCTTAACGTAACCTGTATTGCGCCTTAACGTAACCTGTATTGCGCCTTAACGTAACCTGTATTGCGCCTTAACGTAACCTGTATTGCGCCTTAACGTAACCTGTATTGCGCCTTAACGTAACCTGTATTGCGCCTTAACGTAACCTGTATTGCGCCTTAACGTAACCTGTATTGCGCCTTAACGTAACCTGTATTGCGCCTTAACGTAACCTGTATTGCGCCTTAACGTAACCTGTATTGCGCCTTAACGTAACCTGCATTGCGCCTTAACGTAACCTGCATTGCGCCTTAACGTAACCTGCATTGCGCCTTAACGTAACCTGTATTGCGCCTTAACGTAACCTGTATTGCGCCTTAACGTAACCTGTATTGCGCCTTAACGTAACCTGTATTGCGCCTTAACGTAACCGATATTGCGCCTTAACGTAACCTATATTGCGCCGTAACGTAACCTATATTGCGCCGTAACGTAACCCACATTGCCCCTTAACGTAACCCACATTGCCCCTTAACGTAACCCACATTGCCCCTTAACGTAACCCAACACACGTTGGGCCTTAACCCAACACACGTTGGGCCTTAACCCAACACACGTTGGGCCTTAACCCAACACACGTTGGGCCTTAACCCAACACACGTTGGGCCTTAACCCAACACACGTTGGGCCTTAACCCAACACACGTTGGGCCTTAACCCAACACACGTTGGGCCTTAACCCAACACACGTTGGGCCTTAACCCAACACACGTTGGGCCTTAACCCAACACACGTTGGGCCTTAACCCAACACACGTTGGGCCTTAACCCAACACACGTTGGGCCTTAACCCAACACACGTTGGGCCTTAACCCAACACACGTTGGGCCTTAACCTGCTCTGTAATTGTCATACGACGCGTTAAATTAGTGTAGTGTTGCCTAACTGCAACCCCCGCAATATAGTTTGCTACTCGCACTGCCCGGTCCCCAGTGTATCGCTTCATGTTAAACACCTTGCAGCTATACACTGTAATGTGGATGGCAGCAGGACGTACATGCTCAATGCCCTTTGCAGTTGTTCATTGGCATTTGCAGTTGTTCATTGGCATTCGCATGTGCGAAGCACTTAGCCTACGCTGTGGTACGGCCTGTGTCAACTGTCCGCTGATGTTGTACGTCCAAATCACACACTGTACTGCACATTGGTCCTCATGTACTGAATGATACATCGTGGTACATGTGACCGTACAACGACTGCGCCAACAACGGCGAACCATGCGGTCCAAATGTTGTGCACTCAGCTACGTGTCGTCTCCCTATAAGAGCTGGATTGCAGTGTGGTATGCCCTGGATGGCGATCAGCATGAGCCGTCTGTTGATGTAGTGGCGCGTGTTGTCAGACGTAGTCGTCTCTTCTCACACACCGTGATAGCATGGTGCACTGCGTTCCACATCTGCGACATGCGACAGAGGCCGGTTGACAGTCGTTCGCGCAATGGACATCGCATACGTACGGGGGCCACCTTCCACGTGTTCGCGAAGCGTGCACATGTTGTTGCGTGTATGTGGGCAGACATAGTGTGTCGTGACACCTGACACAGGCATGCAACAATCGTTGAATTTGCAAATGGCGATGGACGCCTACGTTTGCTGGTGACGTTATGCAAATGAACAACTGGTAAACCGTTGTGGTGCGGTTGTTCTCGCTAGAGGTGAATCAGTGATGGCGACGATCGGTTGAGCTACCAACCGGTTGTTCCAGCGATACCCACCATGCCCACGAACGTGAATGGCATCTGGGTGTGAAGCGATACGCGGCGGTGGCTGGGTGGGACCGTCCCCGGCCGGTGAGGGGGGGCCTCCCGGCGTGCTGGCCGCGCGGTGCGTGGGCGCACGCGCTACAGCCGGCTGGTGGGGGCGGCCAGTGGCAGGCGCGCCGGCCGACGGAGGCGGCAGGCGGCGCAGCTGCGCGCCGGCGCACCCTGCACGCGGCGCCGTGCGGCCAAAGTAGGTCCTCGCGGGCCCGGTGCGAAGCGCGGTGGACATCTGCAGTGTGCTGGTCCGATTGAGGACTGTGTGCGCTGAGGATGCGCCGCCGCCCGGCGCTCGGCGCCGCGACGCCGTCTGCTGCTCGGTCGCCTCTGCGGTTCTCGCAGGTGGTTTGTATCGCAGCTGTGCGGACGTGTTGGCGCGTGCGCTGTGCTGGGAGAGTTCGCTTCGGCACCCAAGTGGGGCTTTTGTCCTTCTGTGGCGCTGGCGTTGGAGCTGCCGGTCACCGTAGGTGGCGCGTGTTGTCTCCCGCCGGCAATGCCACGACAGCACGCTCCCGGGCCTCTGTCGGCAGCGGCAAGCTCAGTTGGGAGCACGGGTGGTCGCACCTAA
This sequence comes from Schistocerca americana, assembly GCF_021461395.2. NCBI lineage: Eukaryota > Metazoa > Arthropoda > Insecta > Orthoptera > Acrididae > Schistocerca > Schistocerca americana. The sequence continues at coordinate 64,668 of NW_025726037.1, forward strand.
AGCGTCTACTCGCCAAACTCCGGGCGATTGCGCCTCTCTCGAACCCGACCAAGTACTTAGGACGGCGCTGCGCGCCGCCGGGACCTGAGAGGGTTTCGAGGTGTATTGTGCAGGGGAGCTCAGCCTCCTCCTGTTTGCAGAATAATTGAGCGGACGCTTGCGTGTTCGCGCGGGCCCCCGGGACACACTCCCGGGCGGCCGGCTGCTCAGCTCTAGTTGACGCAGCTCCCTGGTTGATCCTGCCAGTAGTCATATGCTTGTCTCAAAGATTAAGCCATGCATGTCTCAGTACAAGCCGCATTAAGGTGAAACCGCGAATGGCTCATTAAATCA
>NW_025726037.1:72500-77500 GCF_021461395.2 Schistocerca americana
TCGAGCGCACCACAAAACACAGCGCCATCTGTAGGTCTCCCGCGGCATGACGTCCTGCAACGACGATACCGCCATCTATGAGACGCCAAGCCGACCAAGACATCGATGGGCCCACAGTGCCCATCTTTCGACCCCACCCACAAAGCCTGCGTCCTCTGTCGACCACAGCACCCCAACGCCAGCGCCTCTGCCGCACGAAATCGTGGACCGGCAATCACTCCACCTGCGCCCCACTCCAACCGCCCAACTCGCAACTCCAGCGGATGAACGGCGGACTTTTCCCGCAGTCGCAATGTGCAATCCACCCCTATAACATGCGTTTCATGAAGAGTTATCTCCAATATGCGACATTCCCGCTGTCCCTATACATGAGCTGCGGGCTGTACCAGTTACGAGCTAGAGACGCGACCGCGTTGCTCTCTGTACGAATGCCGATGCTGAGCGGTCAGCTAGGAGGCGCTCAATCCATGTCGGTACCGGTGAGCGTTGCACTCGCAGTCGCAAGAACGTACGGCAAGTATATTACCTGGAAGAGTCAATGACAGTCCACGCCCCCCTGCGTGGGAAGAGTCTTTCTAGGCCATGACCCACCGGAAGGGCGCAGCGTCCCCCACCCCAGACATGTGACGTCACACCATCGGTATTGACGACTAGACTGATTCCTTATAATCATTTGCCATACACCGGTGGAAGCTGCCGAGACGAGTAACTACATAGCGGGCTCGCCGTGTCACTAATGTACAGAGATACAACAGTTTCGACTGGAACCGGATTAAACGTATACACGGCGCTGATTAGTAATAGATAGAGCCATCAGAATACAGATAATGTATACAACTGTCCGTATACATGCTGAAAGACTCTGCTCACAATCACAACCACACGTCAGCCACACACCCTTATCACGCACTACTCTCTGCCTGTAACACGCACACAGACAATATGTAAGCACCAGCATGGAACAACACCCAGTGCATCCTCTCCGCCACATTAGACAATCCACACTGTCATAACCAGACTGGGAGGTCCACTCAGAAAACAGAATATCCCACCCACCCGACAACCACCATTGCTCAGCCAAGCCACCAACACCCACACATGTCCTACACAGGGGTGCACCCAACATCACAATACTGCCTCCTCTCACAGCACACAAACAATGGCAGGAATGAAAGACACAGGTCTGCCACAAGCATGGAATGAGAGCGCCGCCTGTCATGAGCCAAAGGTGCATCCTGACGTGGCAAATCAGATGATGCCGCAGGCATCCACTTACTATAATCACAATCAACAAACCGGCCGCCCCGCCCCGCCCCCCATTAAACCTTTCCTTACAACAATGTGTACCTTAACCTAACCTATATCGTACCGTAACCTAACCTATATCGTACCGTAACCTAACCTATGTCGTACCGTAACCTAACCTATGTCGTACCGTAACCTAACCTATGTCGTACCGTAACCTAACCTATGTCGTACCGTAACCTAACCTATGTCGTACCGTAACCTAACCTATGTCGTACCGTAACCTAACCTATGTCGTACCGTAACCTAACCTATGTCGTACCGTAACCTAACCTATGTCGTACCGTAACCTAACCTATGTCGTACCTTAACCTAACCTATGTCGTACCTTAACCTAACCTATGTCGTACCTTAACCTAACCTATGTCGTACCTTAACCTAACCTATGTCGTACCTTAACCTAACCTATGTCGTACCTTAACCTAACCTATGTCGTACCTTAACCTAACCTATGTCGTACCTTAACCTAACCTATGTCGTACCTTAACCTAACCTATGTCGTACCTTAACCTAACCTATGTCGTACCTTAACCTAACCTATGTCGTACCTTAACCTAACCTATGTCGTACCTTAACCTAACCTATGTCGTACCTTAACCTAACCTATGTCGTACCTTAACCTAACCTATGTCGTACCTTAACCTAACCTATGTCGTACCTTAACCTAACCTATGTCGTACCTTAACCTAACCTATGTCGTACCTTAACCTAACCTATGTCGTACCTTAACCTAACCTATGTCGTACCTTAACCTAACCTATGTCGTACCTTAACCTAACCTATGTCGTACCTTAACCTAACCTATGTCGTACCTTAACCTAACCTATGTCGTACCTTAACCTAACCTATGTCGTACCTTAACCTAACCTATGTCGTACCTTAACCTAACCTATGTCGTACCTTAACCTAACCTATGTCGTACCTTAACCTAACCTATGTCGTACCTTAACCTAACCTGTATTGCGCCTTAACCTAACCTGTATTGCGCCTTAACCTAACCTGTATTGCGCCTTAACGTAACCTGTATTGCGCCTTAACGTAACCTGTATTGCGCCTTAACGTAACCTGTATTGCGCCTTAACGTAACCTGTATTGCGCCTTAACGTAACCTGTATTGCGCCTTAACGTAACCTGTATTGCGCCTTAACGTAACCTGTATTGCGCCTTAACGTAACCTGTATTGCGCCTTAACGTAACCTGTATTGCGCCTTAACGTAACCTGTATTGCGCCTTAACGTAACCTGTATTGCGCCTTAACGTAACCTGTATTGCGCCTTAACGTAACCTGTATTGCGCCTTAACGTAACCTGTATTGCGCCTTAACGTAACCTGTATTGCGCCTTAACGTAACCTGTATTGCGCCTTAACGTAACCTGTATTGCGCCTTAACGTAACCTGTATTGCGCCTTAACGTAACCTGTATTGCGCCTTAACGTAACCTGCATTGCGCCTTAACGTAACCTGCATTGCGCCTTAACGTAACCTGTATTGCGCCTTAACGTAACCTGTATTGCGCCTTAACGTAACCTGTATTGCGCCTTAACGTAACCTGTATTGCGCCTTAACGTAACCTGTATTGCGCCTTAACGTAACCTGTATTGCGCCTTAACGTAACCGATATTGCGCCTTAACGTAACCTATATTGCGCCGTAACGTAACCTATATTGCGCCGTAACGTAACCCACATTGCCCCTTAACGTAACCCACATTGCCCCTTAACGTAACCCACATTGCCCCTTAACGTAACCCAACACACGTTGGGCCTTAACCCAACACACGTTGGGCCTTAACCCAACACACGTTGGGCCTTAACCCAACACACGTTGGGCCTTAACCCAACACACGTTGGGCCTTAACCCAACACACGTTGGGCCTTAACCCAACACACGTTGGGCCTTAACCCAACACACGTTGGGCCTTAACCCAACACACGTTGGGCCTTAACCCAACACACGTTGGGCCTTAACCCAACACACGTTGGGCCTTAACCCAACACACGTTGGGCCTTAACCCAACACACGTTGGGCCTTAACCTGCTCTGTAATTGTCATACGACGCGTTAAATTAGTGTAGTGTTGCCTAACTGCAACCCCCGCAATATAGTTTGCTACTCGCACTGCCCGGTCCCCAGTGTATCGCTTCATGTTAAACACCTTGCAGCTATACACTGTAATGTGGATGGCAGCAGGACGTACATGCTCAATGCCCTTTGCAGTTGTTCATTGGCATTTGCAGTTGTTCATTGGCATTCGCATGTGCGAAGCACTTAGCCTACGCTGTGGTACGGCCTGTGTCAACTGTCCGCTGATGTTGTACGTCCAAATCACACACTGTACTGCACATTGGTCCTCATGTACTGAATGATACATCGTGGTACATGTGACCGTACAACGACTGCGCCAACAACGGCGAACCATGCGGTCCAAATGTTGTGCACTCAGCTACGTGTCGTCTCCCTATAAGAGCTGGATTGCAGTGTGGTATGCCCTGGATGGCGATCAGCATGAGCCGTCTGTTGATGTAGTGGCGCGTGTTGTCAGACGTAGTCGTCTCTTCTCACACACCGTGATAGCATGGTGCACTGCGTTCCACATCTGCGACATGCGACAGAGGCCGGTTGACAGTCGTTCGCGCAATGGACATCGCATACGTACGGGGGCCACCTTCCACGTGTTCGCGAAGCGTGCACATGTTGTTGCGTGTATGTGGGCAGACATAGTGTGTCGTGACACCTGACACAGGCATGCAACAATCGTTGAATTTGCAAATGGCGATGGACGCCTACGTTTGCTGGTGACGTTATGCAAATGAACAACTGGTAAACCGTTGTGGTGCGGTTGTTCTCGCTAGAGGTGAATCAGTGATGGCGACGATCGGTTGAGCTACCAACCGGTTGTTCCAGCGATACCCACCATGCCCACGAACGTGAATGGCATCTGGGTGTGAAGCGATACGCGGCGGTGGCTGGGTGGGACCGTCCCCGGCCGGTGAGGGGGGGCCTCCCGGCGTGCTGGCCGCGCGGTGCGTGGGCGCACGCGCTACAGCCGGCTGGTGGGGGCGGCCAGTGGCAGGCGCGCCGGCCGACGGAGGCGGCAGGCGGCGCAGCTGCGCGCCGGCGCACCCTGCACGCGGCGCCGTGCGGCCAAAGTAGGTCCTCGCGGGCCCGGTGCGAAGCGCGGTGGACATCTGCAGTGTGCTGGTCCGATTGAGGACTGTGTGCGCTGAGGATGCGCCGCCGCCCGGCGCTCGGCGCCGCGACGCCGTCTGCTGCTCGGTCGCCTCTGCGGTTCTCGCAGGTGGTTTGTATCGCAGCTGTGCGGACGTGTTGGCGCGTGCGCTGTGCTGGGAGAGTTCGCTTCGGCACCCAAGTGGGGCTTTTGTCCTTCTGTGGCGCTGGCGTTGGAGCTGCCGGTCACCGTAGGTGGCGCGTGTTGTCTCCCGCCGGCAATGCCACGACAGCACGCTCCCGGGCCTCTGTCGGCAGCGGCAAGCTCAGTTGGGAGCACGGGTGGTCGCACCTAAAGCGTCTACTCGCCAAACTCCGGGCGATTGCGCCTCTCTCGAACCCGACCAAGTACTTAGGACGGCGCTGCGCGCCGCCGGGACCTGAGAGGGTTTCGAGGTGTATTGTGCAGGGGAGCTCAGCCTCCTCCTGTTTGCAGAATAATTGAGCGGACGCTTGCGTGTTCGCGCGG
>NW_025726037.1:87500-90000 GCF_021461395.2 Schistocerca americana
TTAACCTAACCTGTATTGCGCCTTAACCTAACCTGTATTGCGCCTTAACGTAACCTGTATTGCGCCTTAACGTAACCTGTATTGCGCCTTAACGTAACCTGTATTGCGCCTTAACGTAACCTGTATTGCGCCTTAACGTAACCTGTATTGCGCCTTAACGTAACCTGTATTGCGCCTTAACGTAACCTGTATTGCGCCTTAACGTAACCTGTATTGCGCCTTAACGTAACCTGTATTGCGCCTTAACGTAACCTGTATTGCGCCTTAACGTAACCTGTATTGCGCCTTAACGTAACCTGTATTGCGCCTTAACGTAACCTGTATTGCGCCTTAACGTAACCTGTATTGCGCCTTAACGTAACCTGTATTGCGCCTTAACGTAACCTGTATTGCGCCTTAACGTAACCTGTATTGCGCCTTAACGTAACCTGTATTGCGCCTTAACGTAACCTGTATTGCGCCTTAACGTAACCTGTATTGCGCCTTAACGTAACCTGTATTGCGCCTTAACGTAACCTGTATTGCGCCTTAACGTAACCTGCATTGCGCCTTAACGTAACCTGCATTGCGCCTTAACGTAACCTGTATTGCGCCTTAACGTAACCTGTATTGCGCCTTAACGTAACCTGTATTGCGCCTTAACGTAACCTGTATTGCGCCTTAACGTAACCTGTATTGCGCCTTAACGTAACCTGTATTGCGCCTTAACGTAACCGATATTGCGCCTTAACGTAACCTATATTGCGCCGTAACGTAACCTATATTGCGCCGTAACGTAACCCACATTGCCCCTTAACGTAACCCACATTGCCCCTTAACGTAACCCACATTGCCCCTTAACGTAACCCAACACACGTTGGGCCTTAACCCAACACACGTTGGGCCTTAACCCAACACACGTTGGGCCTTAACCCAACACACGTTGGGCCTTAACCCAACACACGTTGGGCCTTAACCCAACACACGTTGGGCCTTAACCCAACACACGTTGGGCCTTAACCCAACACACGTTGGGCCTTAACCCAACACACGTTGGGCCTTAACCCAACACACGTTGGGCCTTAACCCAACACACGTTGGGCCTTAACCCAACACACGTTGGGCCTTAACCCAACACACGTTGGGCCTTAACCCAACACACGTTGGGCCTTAACCCAACACACGTTGGGCCTTAACCCAACACACGTTGGGCCTTAACCTGCTCTGTAATTGTCATACGACGCGTTAAATTAGTGTAGTGTTGCCTAACTGCAACCCCCGCAATATAGTTTGCTACTCGCACTGCCCGGTCCCCAGTGTATCGCTTCATGTTAAACACCTTGCAGCTATACACTGTAATGTGGATGGCAGCAGGACGTACATGCTCAATGCCCTTTGCAGTTGTTCATTGGCATTTGCAGTTGTTCATTGGCATTCGCATGTGCGAAGCACTTAGCCTACGCTGTGGTACGGCCTGTGTCAACTGTCCGCTGATGTTGTACGTCCAAATCACACACTGTACTGCACATTGGTCCTCATGTACTGAATGATACATCGTGGTACATGTGACCGTACAACGACTGCGCCAACAACGGCGAACCATGCGGTCCAAATGTTGTGCACTCAGCTACGTGTCGTCTCCCTATAAGAGCTGGATTGCAGTGTGGTATGCCCTGGATGGCGATCAGCATGAGCCGTCTGTTGATGTAGTGGCGCGTGTTGTCAGACGTAGTCGTCTCTTCTCACACACCGTGATAGCATGGTGCACTGCGTTCCACATCTGCGACATGCGACAGAGGCCGGTTGACAGTCGTTCGCGCAATGGACATCGCATACGTACGGGGGCCACCTTCCACGTGTTCGCGAAGCGTGCACATGTTGTTGCGTGTATGTGGGCAGACATAGTGTGTCGTGACACCTGACACAGGCATGCAACAATCGTTGAATTTGCAAATGGCGATGGACGCCTACGTTTGCTGGTGACGTTATGCAAATGAACAACTGGTAAACCGTTGTGGTGCGGTTGTTCTCGCTAGAGGTGAATCAGTGATGGCGACGATCGGTTGAGCTACCAACCGGTTGTTCCAGCGATACCCACCATGCCCACGAACGTGAATGGCATCTGGGTGTGAAGCGATACGCGGCGGTGGCTGGGTGGGACCGTCCCCGGCCGGTGAGGGGGGGCCTCCCGGCGTGCTGGCCGCGCGGTGCGTGGGCGCACGCGCTACAGCCGGCTGGTGGGGGCGGCCAGTGGCAGGCGCGCCGGCCGACGGAGGCGGCAGGCGGCGCAGCTGCGCGCCGGCGCACCCTGCACGCGGCGCCGTGCGGCCAAAGTAGGTCCTCGCGGGCCCGGTGCGAAGCGCGGTGGACATCTGCAGTGTGCTGGTCCGATTGAGGACTGTGTGCGCTGAGGATGCGCCGCCGCCCGGCGCTCGGCGCCGCGACGCCGTCTGCTGCTCGGTCGCCTCTGCGGTTCTCGCAGGTGGTTTGTATCGCAGCTGTGCGGACGTGTTGGCGCGTG
>NW_025726037.1:95000-97500 GCF_021461395.2 Schistocerca americana
ATCCGGTTCCTATTCCGGAACCCGGCAGCGGAACCGATACAAGTCGGGCCCCTCTTTTAGAGATGCTCGTCGGGGTAACCCAAAAGGACCCGGAGACGCCGTCGGGAGATCGGGGAAGAGTTTTCTTTTCTGCATGAGCGTTCGAGTTCCCTGGAATCCTCTAGCAGGGAGATAGGGTTTGGAACGCGAAGAGCACCGCAGTTGCGGCGGTGTCCCGATCTTCCCCTCGGACCTTGAAAATCCGGGAGAGGGCCACGTGGAGGTGTCGCGCCGGTTCGTACCCATATCCGCAGCAGGTCTCCAAGGTGAAGAGCCTCTAGTCGATAGAATAATGTAGGTAAGGGAAGTCGGCAAATTGGATCCGTAACTTCGGGATAAGGATTGGCTCTGAGGATCGGGGCGTGTCGGGCTTGGTCGGGAAGTGGGTCAGCGCTAACGTGCCGGGCCTGGGCGAGGTGAGTGCCGTAGGGGTGCCGGTAAGTGCGGGCGTTTAGCGCGGGCGTGGTCTGCTCTCGCCGTTGGTTGGCCTCGTGCTGGCCGGCGGTGCAGGATGCGCGCGCCTGCGCGGCGTTCGCGCCCCGGTGCTTCAACCTGCGTGCAGGATCCGAGCTCGGTCCCGTGCCTTGGCCTCCCACGGATCTTCCTTGCTGCGAGGCCGCGTCCGCCTTAGCGTGCTCCTCCGGGGGCGCGCGGGTGCGCGGATTCTCTTCGGCCGCCATTCAACGATCAACTCAGAACTGGCACGGACTGGGGGAATCCGACTGTCTAATTAAAACAAAGCATTGCGATGGCCCTAGCGGGTGTTGACGCAATGTGATTTCTGCCCAGTGCTCTGAATGTCAACGTGAAGAAATTCAAGCAAGCGCGGGTAAACGGCGGGAGTAACTATGACTCTCTTGTCCGCCAATTCATGGAGGCACTTGAGATCGGTCGGGGTGAAGAGCCGGCGTCCCGCCGTGGAGCAGCGAGCTCGCTGCCTGACGCGGGCGAGGCCGCTGCGCCGCCCGTCGACGCAGCCGAGGACTTCGCGGCCGACACCACCGGGCCGCCGCCGGAGGGGCCGACTGACGCCGCCATCTGGGAGCATCTGGCGGGGCTACCTGCTTCCGCCCAGCGTTTCTCTGCCCTGGATCGAGTCATTGGTCTGGGGCGGGGCACGCCGCCCGATGTCATCCTGGGCATGCTCCCGGATGCCCTTGCGTCGGTCGGGTCCAGGGGGGAGAGGTTGATCACCAGGACACAGCGGCCGCGCCAACCATCCAAGCGGCCGCCTGCCGCCCCGCCGCTGCAGAAGCGCAAGCGGCGCCGCTGGGATTACGCGCGGACGCAGGACGCCTTCCGTAGGTCGCGTGCGCGTTGCGTGCGCGGCTTGCTGGACGGCACCCTGCTGCAGCCGCCACCTGACATCCCCGGTCTGCTGGACTTCTGGGCGGACCTCTTCACGAAGAAGCCGATCTCCACCGCCGGCTTCATCCGTGACCGCCTTCTCCCGCACTCGGAGCCTGTCGCTCCTGAGTGCCTATGGGGGCCGGTCACACGTGAGGAGGTCGCTGCTGCCTTGCCGCCCAGGGGATCGGCAGCCGGGCCGGACGGCCTGACTCCAGCGGAGCTGCGGCGCCTGCCGCATGAAGTCCTGGTGAAACTCTTGAACCTCTTCCTCCTGGCCCGCGCCCTCCCCGAGCGTCTGCTTCGCGCCCGGACGTCACTTCTCCCCAAAACGGCTGCACCAACATCCCCCGCTGACTTTCGCCCCATTACGGTCTGCTCGGTGTTGGCGCGGACCTTTCACAAGGTTCTCGCGTCACGCCTGATGCGTGCATGTGCTGTGGACGAACGTCAGCGGGCATTCATCCCCCGGGATGGGATGTTGGAAAACACCTTCATCTTGGACACTGCTCTCACCGACGCAGTCCGCTCCTGTCGCTCTGTTTTTGTGGCATCGATCGACGTCTCTAAAGCGTTCGATTCGGTGGACCATGCCGCCCTCCGCCCCGTGCTGAGGGCTCATGGCCTGCCGGATTGCTTTATTGAGTACGTCGAAAGGTGTTACGAGGGTAGCACGACGGTGATAGCGGGCGGCGCCGACGTGGGCGTGCCCCTGCAGCCGGCTAGGGGTGTGCGTCAGGGTGACCCCCTCTCCCCCCTCCTTTTCAATTTTGCGGTGGACTATGTTTTAAGTCAACTTCCCTCCCACATCGGAGCTCGGATCCTTGGTCGCAGAGTTAACGCTGCGGCCTTCGCAGATGACGTCCTGCTTTTTGCATCGACCGCGAGGGGATTGCAGTCCCTCATCGACGCAGCCGTCGCAGCCCTCGCCCATCTGGGGCTGCAGATCAACGCCCGGAAGTGTTTCACCCTCGCCTTAGTCGCGTCTGGGCGCGACAAGAAGGTGAAGGTCGACGCCGACGTTACCTTCAAAGCGGGCAACGCCACCGTGCCCGCCCTACGTGTGGGTGAAACCTTCCGGTACCTGGGACTGCAATTCTCCACCGCTGGTCGC
>NW_025726037.1:102500-105000 GCF_021461395.2 Schistocerca americana
AACCTAACCTATGTCGTACCGTAACCTAACCTATGTCGTACCGTAACCTAACCTATGTCGTACCGTAACCTAACCTATGTCGTACCGTAACCTAACCTATGTCGTACCGTAACCTAACCTATGTCGTACCGTAACCTAACCTATGTCGTACCGTAACCTAACCTATGTCGTACCTTAACCTAACCTATGTCGTACCTTAACCTAACCTATGTCGTACCTTAACCTAACCTATGTCGTACCTTAACCTAACCTATGTCGTACCTTAACCTAACCTATGTCGTACCTTAACCTAACCTATGTCGTACCTTAACCTAACCTATGTCGTACCTTAACCTAACCTATGTCGTACCTTAACCTAACCTATGTCGTACCTTAACCTAACCTATGTCGTACCTTAACCTAACCTATGTCGTACCTTAACCTAACCTATGTCGTACCTTAACCTAACCTATGTCGTACCTTAACCTAACCTATGTCGTACCTTAACCTAACCTATGTCGTACCTTAACCTAACCTATGTCGTACCTTAACCTAACCTATGTCGTACCTTAACCTAACCTATGTCGTACCTTAACCTAACCTATGTCGTACCTTAACCTAACCTATGTCGTACCTTAACCTAACCTATGTCGTACCTTAACCTAACCTATGTCGTACCTTAACCTAACCTATGTCGTACCTTAACCTAACCTATGTCGTACCTTAACCTAACCTATGTCGTACCTTAACCTAACCTATGTCGTACCTTAACCTAACCTATGTCGTACCTTAACCTAACCTATGTCGTACCTTAACCTAACCTATGTCGTACCTTAACCTAACCTATGTCGTACCTTAACCTAACCTGTATTGCGCCTTAACCTAACCTGTATTGCGCCTTAACCTAACCTGTATTGCGCCTTAACGTAACCTGTATTGCGCCTTAACGTAACCTGTATTGCGCCTTAACGTAACCTGTATTGCGCCTTAACGTAACCTGTATTGCGCCTTAACGTAACCTGTATTGCGCCTTAACGTAACCTGTATTGCGCCTTAACGTAACCTGTATTGCGCCTTAACGTAACCTGTATTGCGCCTTAACGTAACCTGTATTGCGCCTTAACGTAACCTGTATTGCGCCTTAACGTAACCTGTATTGCGCCTTAACGTAACCTGTATTGCGCCTTAACGTAACCTGTATTGCGCCTTAACGTAACCTGTATTGCGCCTTAACGTAACCTGTATTGCGCCTTAACGTAACCTGTATTGCGCCTTAACGTAACCTGTATTGCGCCTTAACGTAACCTGTATTGCGCCTTAACGTAACCTGTATTGCGCCTTAACGTAACCTGTATTGCGCCTTAACGTAACCTGTATTGCGCCTTAACGTAACCTGCATTGCGCCTTAACGTAACCTGCATTGCGCCTTAACGTAACCTGTATTGCGCCTTAACGTAACCTGTATTGCGCCTTAACGTAACCTGTATTGCGCCTTAACGTAACCTGTATTGCGCCTTAACGTAACCTGTATTGCGCCTTAACGTAACCTGTATTGCGCCTTAACGTAACCGATATTGCGCCTTAACGTAACCTATATTGCGCCGTAACGTAACCTATATTGCGCCGTAACGTAACCCACATTGCCCCTTAACGTAACCCACATTGCCCCTTAACGTAACCCACATTGCCCCTTAACGTAACCCAACACACGTTGGGCCTTAACCCAACACACGTTGGGCCTTAACCCAACACACGTTGGGCCTTAACCCAACACACGTTGGGCCTTAACCCAACACACGTTGGGCCTTAACCCAACACACGTTGGGCCTTAACCCAACACACGTTGGGCCTTAACCCAACACACGTTGGGCCTTAACCCAACACACGTTGGGCCTTAACCCAACACACGTTGGGCCTTAACCCAACACACGTTGGGCCTTAACCCAACACACGTTGGGCCTTAACCCAACACACGTTGGGCCTTAACCCAACACACGTTGGGCCTTAACCCAACACACGTTGGGCCTTAACCCAACACACGTTGGGCCTTAACCCAACACACGTTGGGCCTTAACCTGCTCTGTAATTGTCATACGACGCGTTAAATTAGTGTAGTGTTGCCTAACTGCAACCCCCGCAATATAGTTTGCTACTCGCACTGCCCGGTCCCCAGTGTATCGCTTCATGTTAAACACCTTGCAGCTATACACTGTAATGTGGATGGCAGCAGGACGTACATGCTCAATGCCCTTTGCAGTTGTTCATTGGCATTTGCAGTTGTTCATTGGCATTCGCATGTGCGAAGCACTTAGCCTACGCTGTGGTACGGCCTGTGTCAACTGTCCGCTGATGTTGTACGTCCAAATCACACACTGTACTGCACATTGGTCCTCATGTACTGAATGATACATCGTGGTACATGTGACCGTACAACGACTGCGCCAACAACGGCGAACCATGCGGTCCAAATGTTGTGCACTCAGCTACGTGTCGTCTCCCTATAAGAGCTGGATTGCAGTGT
>NW_025726037.1:115000-120000 GCF_021461395.2 Schistocerca americana
ATCACAATACTGCCTCCTCTCACAGCACACAAACAATGGCAGGAATGAAAGACACAGGTCTGCCACAAGCATGGAATGAGAGCGCCGCCTGTCATGAGCCAAAGGTGCATCCTGACGTGGCAAATCAGATGATGCCGCAGGCATCCACTTACTATAATCACAATCAACAAACCGGCCGCCCCGCCCCGCCCCCCATTAAACCTTTCCTTACAACAATGTGTACCTTAACCTAACCTATGTCGTACCGTAACCTAACCTATGTCGTACCGTAACCTAACCTATGTCGTACCGTAACCTAACCTATGTCGTACCGTAACCTAACCTATGTCGTACCGTAACCTAACCTATGTCGTACCGTAACCTAACCTATGTCGTACCGTAACCTAACCTATGTCGTACCGTAACCTAACCTATGTCGTACCGTAACCTAACCTATGTCGTACCGTAACCTAACCTATGTCGTACCTTAACCTAACCTATGTCGTACCTTAACCTAACCTATGTCGTACCTTAACCTAACCTATGTCGTACCTTAACCTAACCTATGTCGTACCTTAACCTAACCTATGTCGTACCTTAACCTAACCTATGTCGTACCTTAACCTAACCTATGTCGTACCTTAACCTAACCTATGTCGTACCTTAACCTAACCTATGTCGTACCTTAACCTAACCTATGTCGTACCTTAACCTAACCTATGTCGTACCTTAACCTAACCTATGTCGTACCTTAACCTAACCTATGTCGTACCTTAACCTAACCTATGTCGTACCTTAACCTAACCTATGTCGTACCTTAACCTAACCTATGTCGTACCTTAACCTAACCTATGTCGTACCTTAACCTAACCTATGTCGTACCTTAACCTAACCTATGTCGTACCTTAACCTAACCTATGTCGTACCTTAACCTAACCTATGTCGTACCTTAACCTAACCTATGTCGTACCTTAACCTAACCTATGTCGTACCTTAACCTAACCTATGTCGTACCTTAACCTAACCTATGTCGTACCTTAACCTAACCTATGTCGTACCTTAACCTAACCTATGTCGTACCTTAACCTAACCTATGTCGTACCTTAACCTAACCTGTATTGCGCCTTAACCTAACCTGTATTGCGCCTTAACGTAACCTGTATTGCGCCTTAACGTAACCTGTATTGCGCCTTAACGTAACCTGTATTGCGCCTTAACGTAACCTGTATTGCGCCTTAACGTAACCTGTATTGCGCCTTAACGTAACCTGTATTGCGCCTTAACGTAACCTGTATTGCGCCTTAACGTAACCTGTATTGCGCCTTAACGTAACCTGTATTGCGCCTTAACGTAACCTGTATTGCGCCTTAACGTAACCTGTATTGCGCCTTAACGTAACCTGTATTGCGCCTTAACGTAACCTGTATTGCGCCTTAACGTAACCTGTATTGCGCCTTAACGTAACCTGTATTGCGCCTTAACGTAACCTGTATTGCGCCTTAACGTAACCTGTATTGCGCCTTAACGTAACCTGTATTGCGCCTTAACGTAACCTGTATTGCGCCTTAACGTAACCTGTATTGCGCCTTAACGTAACCTTTATTGCGCCTTAACGTAACCTGCATTGCGCCTTAACGTAACCTGCATTGCGCCTTAACGTAACCTGTATTGCGCCTTAACGTAACCTGTATTGCGCCTTAACGTAACCTGTATTGCGCCTTAACGTAACCTGTATTGCGCCTTAACGTAACCTGTATTGCGCCTTAACGTAACCTGTATTGCGCCTTAACGTAACCGATATTGCGCCTTAACGTAACCTATATTGCCCCGTAACGTAACCTATATTGCGCCGTAACGTAACCCACATTGCCCCTTAACGTAACCCACATTGCCCCTTAACGTAACCCACATTGCCCCTTAACGTAACCCAACACACGTTGGGCCTTAACCCAACACACGTTGGGCCTTAACCCAACACACGTTGGGCCTTAACCCAACACACGTTGGGCCTTAACCCAACACACGTTGGGCCTTAACCCAACACACGTTGGGCCTTAACCCAACACACGTTGGGCCTTAACCCAACACACGTTGGGCCTTAACCCAACACACGTTGGGCCTTAACCCAACACACGTTGGGCCTTAACCCAACACACGTTGGGCCTTAACCCAACACACGTTGGGCCTTAACCCAACACACGTTGGGCCTTAACCCAACACACGTTGGGCCTTAACCTGCTCTGTAATTGTCATACGACGCGTTAAATTAGTGTAGTGTTGCCTAACTGCAACCCCCGCAATATAGTTTGCTACTCGCACTGCCCGGTCCCCAGTGTATCGCTTCATGTTAAACACCTTGCAGCTATACACTGTAATGTGGATGGCAGCAGGACGTACATGCTCAATGCCCTTTGCAGTTGTTCATTGGCATTTGCAGTTGTTCATTGGCATTCGCATGTGCGAAGCACTTAGCCTACGCTGTGGTACGGCCTGTGTCAACTGTCCGCTGATGTTGTACGTCCAAATCACACACTGTACTGCACATTGGTCCTCATGTACTGAATGATACATCGTGGTACATGTGACCGTACAACGACTGCGCCAACAACGGCGAACCATGCGGTCCAAATGTTGTGCACTCAGCTACGTGTCGTCTCCCTATAAGAGCTGGATTGCAGTGTGGTATGCCCTGGATGGCGATCAGCATGAGCCGTCTGTTGATGTAGTGGCGCGTGTTGTCAGACGTAGTCGTCTCTTCTCACACACCGTGATAGCATGGTGCACTGCGTTCCACATCTGCGACATGCGACAGAGGCCGGTTGACAGTCGTTCGCGCAATGGACATCGCATACGTACGGGGGCCACCTTCCACGTGTTCGCGAAGCGTGCACATGTTGTTGCGTGTATGTGGGCAGACATAGTGTGTCGTGACACCTGACACAGGCATGCAACAATCGTTGAATTTGCAAATGGCGATGGACGCCTACGTTTGCTGGTGACGTTATGCAAATGAACAACTGGTAAACCGTTGTGGTGCGGTTGTTCTCGCTAGAGGTGAATCAGTGATGGCGACGATCGGTTGAGCTACCAACCGGTTGTTCCAGCGATACCCACCATGCCCACGAACGTGAATGGCATCTGGGTGTGAAGCGATACGCGGCGGTGGCTGGGTGGGACCGTCCCCGGCCGGTGAGGGGGGGCCTCCCGGCGTGCTGGCCGCGCGGTGCGTGGGCGCACGCGCTACAGCCGGCTGGTGGGGGCGGCCAGTGGCAGGCGCGCCGGCCGACGGAGGCGGCAGGCGGCGCAGCTGCGCGCCGGCGCACCCTGCACGCGGCGCCGTGCGGCCAAAGTAGGTCCTCGCGGGCCCGGTGCGAAGCGCGGTGGACATCTGCAGTGTGCTGGTCCGATTGAGGACTGTGTGCGCTGAGGATGCGCCGCCGCCCGGCGCTCGGCGCCGCGACGCCGTCTGCTGCTCGGTCGCCTCTGCGGTTCTCGCAGGTGGTTTGTATCGCAGCTGTGCGGACGTGTTGGCGCGTGCGCTGTGCTGGGAGAGTTCGCTTCGGCACCCAAGTGGGGCTTTTGTCCTTCTGTGGCGCTGGCGTTGGAGCTGCCGGTCACCGTAGGTGGCGCGTGTTGTCTCCCGCCGGCAATGCCACGACAGCACGCTCCCGGGCCTCTGTCGGCAGCGGCAAGCTCAGTTGGGAGCACGGGTGGTCGCACCTAAAGCGTCTACTCGCCAAACTCCGGGCGATTGCGCCTCTCTCGAACCCGACCAAGTACTTAGGACGGCGCTGCGCGCCGCCGGGACCTGAGAGGGTTTCGAGGTGTATTGTGCAGGGGAGCTCAGCCTCCTCCTGTTTGCAGAATAATTGAGCGGACGCTTGCGTGTTCGCGCGGGCCCCCGGGACACACTCCCGGGCGGCCGGCTGCTCAGCTCTAGTTGACGCAGCTCCCTGGTTGATCCTGCCAGTAGTCATATGCTTGTCTCAAAGATTAAGCCATGCATGTCTCAGTACAAGCCGCATTAAGGTGAAACCGCGAATGGCTCATTAAATCAGTTATGGTTCCTTAGATCGTACCCACGTTACTTGGATAACTGTGGTAATTCTAGAGCTAATACATGCAAACAGAGTCCCGACCAGAGATGGAAGGGACGCTTTTATTAGATCAAAACCAATCGGTCGGCTCGTCCGGTCCGTTTGCCTTGGTGACTCTGAATAACTTTGGGCTGATCGCACGGTCCTCGTACCGGCGACGCATCTTTCAAATGTCTGCCTTATCAACTGTCGATGGTAGGTTCTGCGCCTACCATGGTTGTAACGGGTAACGGGGAATCAGGGTTCGATTCCGGAGAGGGAGCCTGAGAAACGGCTACCACATCCAAGGAAGGCAGCAGGCGCGCAAATTACCCACTCCCGGCACGGGGAGGTAGTGACGAAAAATAACGATACGGGACTCATCCGAGGCCCCGTAATCGGAATGAGTACACTTTAAATCCTTTAACGAGTATCTATTGGAGGGCAAGTCTGGTGCCAGCAGCCGCGGTAATTCCAGCTCCAATAGCGTATATTAAAGTTGTTGCGGTTAAAAAGCTCGTAGTTGGATTTGTGTCCCACGCTGTTGGTTCACCGCCCGTCGGTGTTTAACTGGCATGTATCGTGGGACGTCCTGCCGGTGGGGCGAGCCGAAGGCGTGCGACGCGCCTCGTGCGTGCTCGTGCGTCCCGAGGCGGACCCCGTTGCAATCCTACCAGGGTGCTCTTGAGTGAGTGTCTCGGTGGGCCGGCACGTTTACTTTGAACAAATTAGAGTGCTTAAAGCAGGCAAGCCCGCCTGAATACTGTGTGCATGGAATAATGGAATAGGACCTCGGTTCTATTTTGTTGGTTTTCGGAACCCGAGGTAATGATTAATAGGGACAGGCGGGGGCATTCGTATTGCGACGTTAGAGGTGAAATTCTTGGATCGTCGCAAGACGAACAGAAGCGAAAGCATTTGCCAAGTATGTTTTCATTAATCAAG
>NW_025726037.1:127500-132500 GCF_021461395.2 Schistocerca americana
AGTGCATCCTCTCCGCCACATTAGACAATCCACACTGTCATAACCAGACTGGGAGGTCCACTCAGAAAACAGAATATCCCACCCACCCGACAACCACCATTGCTCAGCCAAGCCACCAACACCCACACATGTCCTACACAGGGGTGCACCAAACATCACAATACTGCCTCCTCTCACAGCACACAAACAATGGCAGGAATGAAAGACACAGGTCTGCCACAAGCATGGAATGAGAGCGCCGCCTGTCATGAGCCAAAGGTGCATCCTGACGTGGCAAATCAGATGATGCCGCAGGCATCCACTTACTATAATCACAATCAACAAACCGGCCGCCCCGCCCCGCCCCCCATTAAACCTTTCCTTACAACAATGTGTACCTTAACCTAACCTATATCGTACCGTAACCTAACCTATATCGTACCGTAACCTAACCTATGTCGTACCGTAACCTAACCTATGTCGTACCGTAACCTAACCTATGTCGTACCGTAACCTAACCTATGTCGTACCGTAACCTAACCTATGTCGTACCGTAACCTAACCTATGTCGTACCGTAACCTAACCTATGTCGTACCGTAACCTAACCTATGTCGTACCGTAACCTAACCTATGTCGTACCGTAACCTAACCTATGTCGTACCTTAACCTAACCTATGTCGTACCTTAACCTAACCTATGTCGTACCTTAACCTAACCTATGTCGTACCTTAACCTAACCTATGTCGTACCTTAACCTAACCTATGTCGTACCTTAACCTAACCTATGTCGTACCTTAACCTAACCTATGTCGTACCTTAACCTAACCTATGTCGTACCTTAACCTAACCTATGTCGTACCTTAACCTAACCTATGTCGTACCTTAACCTAACCTATGTCGTACCTTAACCTAACCTATGTCGTACCTTAACCTAACCTATGTCGTACCTTAACCTAACCTATGTCGTACCTTAACCTAACCTATGTCGTACCTTAACCTAACCTATGTCGTACCTTAACCTAACCTATGTCGTACCTTAACCTAACCTATGTCGTACCTTAACCTAACCTATGTCGTACCTTAACCTAACCTATGTCGTACCTTAACCTAACCTATGTCGTACCTTAACCTAACCTATGTCGTACCTTAACCTAACCTATGTCGTACCTTAACCTAACCTATGTCGTACCTTAACCTAACCTATGTCGTACCTTAACCTAACCTATGTCGTACCTTAACTTAACCTATGTCGTACCTTAACCTAACCTATGTCGTACCTTAACCTAACCTATGTCGTACCTTAACCTAACCTATGTCGTACCTTAACCTAACCTATGTCGTACCTTAACCTAACCTATGTCGTACCTTAACCTAACCTATGTCGTACCTTAACCTAACCTGTATTGCGCCTTAACCTAACCTGTATTGCGCCTTAACCTAACCTGTATTGCGCCTTAACGTAACCTGTATTGCGCCTTAACGTAACCTGTATTGCGCCTTAACGTAACCTGTATTGCGCCTTAACGTAACCTGTATTGCGCCTTAACGTAACCTGTATTGCGCCTTAACGTAACCTGTATTGCGCCTTAACGTAACCTGTATTGCGCCTTAACGTAACCTGTATTGCGCCTTAACGTAACCTGTATTGCGCCTTAACGTAACCTGTATTGCGCCTTAACGTAACCTGTATTGCGCCTTAACGTAACCTGTATTGCGCCTTAACGTAACCTGTATTGCGCCTTAACGTAACCTGTATTGCGCCTTAACGTAACCTGTATTGCGCCTTAACGTAACCTGTATTGCGCCTTAACGTAACCTGTATTGCGCCTTAACGTAACCTGTATTGCGCCTTAACGTAACCTGTATTGCGCCTTAACGTAACCTGTATTGCGCCTTAACGTAACCTGTATTGCGCCTTAACGTAACCTGCATTGCGCCTTAACGTAACCTGCATTGCGCCTTAACGTAACCTGTATTGCGCCTTAACGTAACCTGTATTGCGCCTTAACGTAACCTGTATTGCGCCTTAACGTAACCTGTATTGCGCCTTAACGTAACCTGTATTGCGCCTTAACGTAACCTGTATTGCGCCTTAACGTAACCGATATTGCGCCTTAACGTAACCTATATTGCGCCGTAACGTAACCTATATTGCGCCGTAACGTAACCCACATTGCCCCTTAACGTAACCCACATTGCCCCTTAACGTAACACACGTTGGGCCTTAACCCAACACACGTTGGGCCTTAACCCAACACACGTTGGGCCTTAACCCAACACACGTTGGGCCTTAACCCAACACACGTTGGGCCTTAACCCAACACACGTTGGGCCTTAACCCAACACACGTTGGGCCTTAACCCAACACACGTTGGGCCTTAACCCAACACACGTTGGGCCTTAACCCAACACACGTTGGGCCTTAACCCAACACACGTTGGGCCTTAACCCAACACACGTTGGGCCTTAACCCAACACACGTTGGGCCTTAACCTGCTCTGTAATTGTCATACGACGCGTTAAATTAGTGTAGTGTTGCCTAACTGCAACCCCCGCAATATAGTTTGCTACTCGCACTGCCCGGTCCCCAGTGTATCGCTTCATGTTAAACACCTTGCAGCTATACACTGTAATGTGGATGGCAGCAGGACGTACATGCTCAATGCCCTTTGCAGTTGTTCATTGGCATTTGCAGTTGTTCATTGGCATTCGCATGTGCGAAGCACTTAGCCTACGCTGTGGTACGGCCTGTGTCAACTGTCCGCTGATGTTGTACGTCCAAATCACACACTGTACTGCACATTGGTCCTCATGTACTGAATGATACATCGTGGTACATGTGACCGTACAACGACTGCGCCAACAACGGCGAACCATGCGGTCCAAATGTTGTGCACTCAGCTACGTGTCGTCTCCCTATAAGAGCTGGATTGCAGTGTGGTATGCCCTGGATGGCGATCAGCATGAGCCGTCTGTTGATGTAGTGGCGCGTGTTGTCAGACGTAGTCGTCTCTTCTCACACACCGTGATAGCATGGTGCACTGCGTTCCACATCTGCGACATGCGACAGAGGCCGGTTGACAGTCGTTCGCGCAATGGACATCGCATACGTACGGGGGCCACCTTCCACGTGTTCGCGAAGCGTGCACATGTTGTTGCGTGTATGTGGGCAGACATAGTGTGTCGTGACACCTGACACAGGCATGCAACAATCGTTGAATTTGCAAATGGCGATGGACGCCTACGTTTGCTGGTGACGTTATGCAAATGAACAACTGGTAAACCGTTGTGGTGCGGTTGTTCTCGCTAGAGGTGAATCAGTGATGGCGACGATCGGTTGAGCTACCAACCGGTTGTTCCAGCGATACCCACCATGCCCACGAACGTGAATGGCATCTGGGTGTGAAGCGATACGCGGCGGTGGCTGGGTGGGACCGTCCCCGGCCGGTGAGGGGGGGCCTCCCGGCGTGCTGGCCGCGCGGTGCGTGGGCGCACGCGCTACAGCCGGCTGGTGGGGGCGGCCAGTGGCAGGCGCGCCGGCCGACGGAGGCGGCAGGCGGCGCAGCTGCGCGCCGGCGCACCCTGCACGCGGCGCCGTGCGGCCAAAGTAGGTCCTCGCGGGCCCGGTGCGAAGCGCGGTGGACATCTGCAGTGTGCTGGTCCGATTGAGGACTGTGTGCGCTGAGGATGCGCCGCCGCCCGGCGCTCGGCGCCGCGACGCCGTCTGCTGCTCGGTCGCCTCTGCGGTTCTCGCAGGTGGTTTGTATCGCAGCTGTGCGGACGTGTTGGCGCGTGCGCTGTGCTGGGAGAGTTCGCTTCGGCACCCAAGTGGGGCTTTTGTCCTTCTGTGGCGCTGGCGTTGGAGCTGCCGGTCACCGTAGGTGGCGCGTGTTGTCTCCCGCCGGCAATGCCACGACAGCACGCTCCCGGGCCTCTGTCGGCAGCGGCAAGCTCAGTTGGGAGCACGGGTGGTCGCACCTAAAGCGTCTACTCGCCAAACTCCGGGCGATTGCGCCTCTCTCGAACCCGACCAAGTACTTAGGACGGCGCTGCGCGCCGCCGGGACCTGAGAGGGTTTCGAGGTGTATTGTGCAGGGGAGCTCAGCCTCCTCCTGTTTGCAGAATAATTGAGCGGACGCTTGCGTGTTCGCGCGGGCCCCCGGGACACACTCCCGGGCGGCCGGCTGCTCAGCTCTAGTTGACGCAGCTCCCTGGTTGATCCTGCCAGTAGTCATATGCTTGTCTCAAAGATTAAGCCATGCATGTCTCAGTACAAGCCGCATTAAGGTGAAACCGCGAATGGCTCATTAAATCAGTTATGGTTCCTTAGATCGTACCCACGTTACTTGGATAACTGTGGTAATTCTAGAGCTAATACATGCAAACAGAGTCCCGACCAGAGATGGAAGGGACGCTTTTATTAGATCAAAACCAATCGGTCGGCTCGTCCGGTCCGTTTGCCTTGGTGACTCTGAATAACTTTGGGCTGATCGCACGGTCCTCGTACCGGCGACGCATCTTTCAAATGTCTGCCTTATCAACTGTCGATGGTAGGTTCTGCGCCTACCATGGTTGTAACGGGTAACGGGGAATCAGGGTTCGATTCCGGAGAGGGAGCCTGAGAAACGGCTACCACATCCAAGGAAGGCAGCAGGCGCGCAAATTACCCACTCCCGGCACGGGGAGGTAGTGACGAAAAATAACGATACGGGACTCATCCGAGGCCCCGTAATCGGAATGAGTACACTTTAAATCCTTTAACGAGTATCTATTGGAGGGCAAGTCTGGTGCCAGCAGCCGCGGTAATTCCAGCTCCAATAGCGTATATTAAAGTTGTTGCGGTTAAAAAGCTCGTAGTTGGATTTGTGTCCCACGCTGTTGGTTCACCGCCCGTCGGTGTTTAACTGGCATGTATCGTGGGACGTCCTGCCGGTGGGGCGAGCCGAAGGCGTGCGACGCGCCTCGTGCGTGCTCGTGCGTCCCGAGGCGGACCCCGTTGCAATCCTACCAGGGTGCTCTT
>NW_025726037.1:140000-145000 GCF_021461395.2 Schistocerca americana
GTAACTACATAGCGGGCTCGCCGTGTCACTAATGTACAGAGATACAACAGTTTCGACTGGAACCGGATTAAACGTATACACGGCGCTGATTAGTAATAGATAGAGCCATCAGAATACAGATAATGTATACAACTGTCCGTATACATGCTGAAAGACTCTGCTCACAATCACAACCACACGTCAGCCACACACCCTTATCACGCACTACTCTCTGCCTGTAACACGCACACAGACAATATGTAAGCACCAGCATGGAACAACACCCAGTGCATCCTCTCCGCCACATTAGACAATCCACACTGTCATAACCAGACTGGGAGGTCCACTCAGAAAACAGAATATCCCACCCACCCGACAACCACCATTGCTCAGCCAAGCCACCAACACCCACACATGTCCTACACAGGGGTGCACCCAACATCACAATACTGCCTCCTCTCACAGCACACAAACAATGGCAGGAATGAAAGACACAGGTCTGCCACAAGCATGGAATGAGAGCGCCGCCTGTCATGAGCCAAAGGTGCATCCTGACGTGGCAAATCAGATGATGCCGCAGGCATCCACTTACTATAATCACAATCAACAAACCGGCCGCCCCGCCCCGCCCCCCATTAAACCTTTCCTTACAACAATGTGTACCTTAACCTAACCTATATCGTACCGTAACCTAACCTATATCGTACCGTAACCTAACCTATGTCGTACCGTAACCTAACCTATGTCGTACCGTAACCTAACCTATGTCGTACCGTAACCTAACCTATGTCGTACCGTAACCTAACCTATGTCGTACCGTAACCTAACCTATGTCGTACCGTAACCTAACCTATGTCGTACCGTAACCTAACCTATGTCGTACCGTAACCTAACCTATGTCGTACCGTAACCTAACCTATGTCGTACCGTAACCTAACCTATGTCGTACCTTAACCTAACCTATGTCGTACCTTAACCTAACCTATGTCGTACCTTAACCTAACCTATGTCGTACCTTAACCTAACCTATGTCGTACCTTAACCTAACCTATGTCGTACCTTAACCTAACCTATGTCGTACCTTAACCTAACCTATGTCGTACCTTAACCTAACCTATGTCGTACCTTAACCTAACCTATGTCGTACCTTAACCTAACCTATGTCGTACCTTAACCTAACCTATGTCGTACCTTAACCTAACCTATGTCGTACCTTAACCTAACCTATGTCGTACCTTAACCTAACCTATGTCGTACCTTAACCTAACCTATGTCGTACCTTAACCTAACCTATGTCGTACCTTAACCTAACCTATGTCGTACCTTAACCTAACCTATGTCGTACCTTAACCTAACCTATGTCGTACCTTAACCTAACCTATGTCGTACCTTAACCTAACCTATGTCGTACCTTAACCTAACCTATGTCGTACCTTAACCTAACCTATGTCGTACCTTAACCTAACCTATGTCGTACCTTAACCTAACCTATGTCGTACCTTAACCTAACCTATGTCGTACCTTAACCTAACCTATGTCGTACCTTAACCTAACCTATGTCGTACCTTAACCTAACCTATGTCGTACCTTAACCTAACCTATGTCGTACCTTAACCTAACCTGTATTGCGCCTTAACCTAACCTGTATTGCGCCTTAACCTAACCTGTATTGCGCCTTAACGTAACCTGTATTGCGCCTTAACGTAACCTGTATTGCGCCTTAACGTAACCTGTATTGCGCCTTAACGTAACCTGTATTGCGCCTTAACGTAACCTGTATTGCGCCTTAACGTAACCTGTATTGCGCCTTAACGTAACCTGTATTGCGCCTTAACGTAACCTGTATTGCGCCTTAACGTAACCTGTATTGCGCCTTAACGTAACCTGTATTGCGCCTTAACGTAACCTGTATTGCGCCTTAACGTAACCTGTATTGCGCCTTAACGTAACCTGTATTGCGCCTTAACGTAACCTGTATTGCGCCTTAACGTAACCTGTATTGCGCCTTAACGTAACCTGTATTGCGCCTTAACGTAACCTGTATTGCGCCTTAACGTAACCTGTATTGCGCCTTAACGTAACCTGCATTGCGCCTTAACGTAACCTGCATTGCGCCTTAACGTAACCTGTATTGCGCCTTAACGTAACCTGTATTGCGCCTTAACGTAACCTGTATTGCGCCTTAACGTAACCTGTATTGCGCCTTAACGTAACCTGTATTGCGCCTTAACGTAACCTGTATTGCGCCTTAACGTAACCGATATTGCGCCTTAACGTAACCTATATTGCGCCGTAACGTAACCTATATTGCGCCGTAACGTAACCCACATTGCCCCTTAACGTAACCCACATTGCCCCTTAACGTAACCCACATTGCCCCTTAACTTAACCCAACACACGTTGGGCCTTAACCCAACACACGTTGGGCCTTAACCCAACACACGTTGGGCCTTAACCCAACACACGTTGGGCCTTAACCCAACACACGTTGGGCCTTAACCCAACACACGTTGGGCCTTAACCCAACACACGTTGGGCCTTAACCCAACACACGTTGGGCCTTAACCCAACACACGTTGGGCCTTAACCCAACACACGTTGGGCCTTAACCCAACACACGTTGGGCCTTAACCTGCTCTGTAATTGTCATACGACGCGTTAAATTAGTGTAGTGTTGCCTAACTGCAACCCCCGCAATATAGTTTGCTACTCGCACTGCCCGGTCCCCAGTGTATCGCTTCATGTTAAACACCTTGCAGCTATACACTGTAATGTGGATGGCAGCAGGACGTACATGCTCAATGCCCTTTGCAGTTGTTCATTGGCATTTGCAGTTGTTCATTGGCATTCGCATGTGCGAAGCACTTAGCCTACGCTGTGGTACGGCCTGTGTCAACTGTCCGCTGATGTTGTACGTCCAAATCACACACTGTACTGCACATTGGTCCTCATGTACTGAATGATACATCGTGGTACATGTGACCGTACAACGACTGCGCCAACAACGGCGAACCATGCGGTCCAAATGTTGTGCACTCAGCTACGTGTCGTCTCCCTATAAGAGCTGGATTGCAGTGTGGTATGCCCTGGATGGCGATCAGCATGAGCCGTCTGTTGATGTAGTGGCGCGTGTTGTCAGACGTAGTCGTCTCTTCTCACACACCGTGATAGCATGGTGCACTGCGTTCCACATCTGCGACATGCGACAGAGGCCGGTTGACAGTCGTTCGCGCAATGGACATCGCATACGTACGGGGGCCACCTTCCACGTGTTCGCGAAGCGTGCACATGTTGTTGCGTGTATGTGGGCAGACATAGTGTGTCGTGACACCTGACACAGGCATGCAACAATCGTTGAATTTGCAAATGGCGATGGACGCCTACGTTTGCTGGTGACGTTATGCAAATGAACAACTGGTAAACCGTTGTGGTGCGGTTGTTCTCGCTAGAGGTGAATCAGTGATGGCGACGATCGGTTGAGCTACCAACCGGTTGTTCCAGCGATACCCACCATGCCCACGAACGTGAATGGCATCTGGGTGTGAAGCGATACGCGGCGGTGGCTGGGTGGGACCGTCCCCGGCCGGTGAGGGGGGGCCTCCCGGCGTGCTGGCCGCGCGGTGCGTGGGCGCACGCGCTACAGCCGGCTGGTGGGGGCGGCCAGTGGCAGGCGCGCCGGCCGACGGAGGCGGCAGGCGGCGCAGCTGCGCGCCGGCGCACCCTGCACGCGGCGCCGTGCGGCCAAAGTAGGTCCTCGCGGGCCCGGTGCGAAGCGCGGTGGACATCTGCAGTGTGCTGGTCCGATTGAGGACTGTGTGCGCTGAGGATGCGCCGCCGCCCGGCGCTCGGCGCCGCGACGCCGTCTGCTGCTCGGTCGCCTCTGCGGTTCTCGCAGGTGGTTTGTATCGCAGCTGTGCGGACGTGTTGGCGCGTGCGCTGTGCTGGGAGAGTTCGCTTCGGCACCCAAGTGGGGCTTTTGTCCTTCTGTGGCGCTGGCGTTGGAGCTGCCGGTCACCGTAGGTGGCGCGTGTTGTCTCCCGCCGGCAATGCCACGACAGCACGCTCCCGGGCCTCTGTCGGCAGCGGCAAGCTCAGTTGGGAGCACGGGTGGTCGCACCTAAAGCGTCTACTCGCCAAACTCCGGGCGATTGCGCCTCTCTCGAACCCGACCAAGTACTTAGGACGGCGCTGCGCGCCGCCGGGACCTGAGAGGGTTTCGAGGTGTATTGTGCAGGGGAGCTCAGCCTCCTCCTGTTTGCAGAATAATTGAGCGGACGCTTGCGTGTTCGCGCGGGCCCCCGGGACACACTCCCGGGCGGCCGGCTGCTCAGCTCTAGTTGACGCAGCTCCCTGGTTGATCCTGCCAGTAGTCATATGCTTGTCTCAAAGATTAAGCCATGCATGTCTCAGTACAAGCCGCATTAAGGTGAAACCGCGAATGGCTCATTAAATCAGTTATGGTTCCTTAGATCGTACCCACGTTACTTGGATAACTGTGGTAATTCTAGAGCTAATACATGCAAACAGAGTCCCGACCAGAGATGGAAGGGACGCTTTTATTAGATCAAAACCAATCGGTCGGCTCGTCCGGTCCGTTTGCCTTGGTGACTCTGAATAACTTTGGGCTGATCGCACGGTCCTCGTACCGGCGACGCATCTTTCAAATGTCTGCCTTATCAACTGTCGATGGTAGGTTCTGCGCCTACCATGGTTGTAACGGGTAACGGGGAATCAGGGTTCGATTCCGGAGAGGGAGCCTGAGAAACGGCTACCACATCCAAGGAAGGCAGCAGGCGCGCAAATTACCCACTCCCGGCACGGGGAGGTAGTGACGAAAAATAACGATACGGGACTCATCCGAGGCCCCGTAATCGGAATGAGTACACTTTAAATCCTTTAACGAGTATCTATTGGAGGGCAAGTCTGGTGCCAGCAGCCGCGGTAATTCCAGCTCCAATAGCGTATATTAAAGTTGTTGCGGTTAAAAAGCTCGTAGTTGGATTTGTGTCCCACGCTGTTGG
>NW_025726037.1:152500-160000 GCF_021461395.2 Schistocerca americana
GAGTCTTTCTAGGCCATGACCCACCGGAAGGGCGCAGCGTCCCCCACCCCAGACATGTGACGTCACACCATCGGTATTGACGACTAGACTGATTCCTTATAATCATTTGCCATACACCGGTGGAAGCTGCCGAGACGAGTAACTACATAGCGGGCTCGCCGTGTCACTAATGTACAGAGATACAACAGTTTCGACTGGAACCGGATTAAACGTATACACGGCGCTGATTAGTAATAGATAGAGCCATCAGAATACAGATAATGTATACAACTGTCCGTATACATGCTGAAAGACTCTGCTCACAATCACAACCACACGTCAGCCACACACCCTTATCACGCACTACTCTCTGCCTGTAACACGCACACAGACAATATGTAAGCACCAGCATGGAACAACACCCAGTGCATCCTCTCCGCCACATTAGACAATCCACACTGTCATAACCAGACTGGGAGGTCCACTCAGAAAACAGAATATCCCACCCACCCGACAACCACCATTGCTCAGCCAAGCCACCAACACCCACACATGTCCTACACAGGGGTGCACCCAACATCACAATACTGCCTCCTCTCACAGCACACAAACAATGGCAGGAATGAAAGACACAGGTCTGCCACAAGCATGGAATGAGAGCGCCGCCTGTCATGAGCCAAAGGTGCATCCTGACGTGGCAAATCAGATGATGCCGCAGGCATCCACTTACTATAATCACAATCAACAAACCGGCCGCCCCGCCCCGCCCCCCATTAAACCTTTCCTTACAACAATGTGTACCTTAACCTAACCTATATCGTACCGTAACCTAACCTATATCGTACCGTAACCTAACCTATGTCGTACCGTAACCTAACCTATGTCGTACCGTAACCTAACCTATGTCGTACCGTAACCTAACCTATGTCGTACCGTAACCTAACCTATGTCGTACCGTAACCTAACCTATGTCGTACCGTAACCTAACCTATGTCGTACCGTAACCTAACCTATGTCGTACCGTAACCTAACCTATGTCGTACCGTAACCTAACCTATGTCGTACCTTAACCTAACCTATGTCGTACCTTAACCTAACCTATGTCGTACCTTAACCTAACCTATGTCGTACCTTAACCTAACCTATGTCGTACCTTAACCTAACCTATGTCGTACCTTAACCTAACCTATGTCGTACCTTAACCTAACCTATGTCGTACCTTAACCTAACCTATGTCGTACCTTAACCTAACCTATGTCGTACCTTAACCTAACCTATGTCGTACCTTAACCTAACCTATGTCGTACCTTAACCTAACCTATGTCGTACCTTAACCTAACCTATGTCG
This sequence comes from Schistocerca americana, assembly GCF_021461395.2. NCBI lineage: Eukaryota > Metazoa > Arthropoda > Insecta > Orthoptera > Acrididae > Schistocerca > Schistocerca americana. The sequence goes on from NW_025726037.1 coordinate 153,828, forward strand.
TACCTTAACCTAACCTATGTCGTACCTTAACCTAACCTATGTCGTACCTTAACCTAACCTATGTCGTACCTTAACCTAACCTATGTCGTACCTTAACCTAACCTATGTCGTACCTTAACCTAACCTATGTCGTACCTTAACCTAACCTATGTCGTACCTTAACCTAACCTATGTCGTACCTTAACCTAACCTATGTCGTACCTTAACCTAACCTATGTCGTACCTTAACCTAACCTATGTCGTACCTTAACCTAACCTATGTCGTACCTTAACCTAACCTATGTCGTACCTTAACCTAACCTATGTCGTACCTTAACCTAACCTATGTCGTACCTTAACCTAACCTATGTCGTACCTTAACCTAACCTATGTCGTACCTTAACCTAACCTATGTCGTACCTTAACCTAACCTATGTCGTACCTTAACCTAACCTGTATTGCGCCTTAACCTAACCTGTATTGCGCCTTAACCTAACCTGTATTGCGCCTTAACGTAACCTGTATTGCGCCTTAACGTAACCTGTATTGCGCCTTAACGTAACCTGTATTGCGCCTTAACGTAACCTGTATTGCGCCTTAACGTAACCTGTATTGCGCCTTAACGTAACCTGTATTGCGCCTTAACGTAACCTGTATTGCGCCTTAACGTAACCTGTATTGCGCCTTAACGTAACCTGTATTGCGCCTTAACGTAACCTGTATTGCGCCTTAACGTAACCTGTATTGCGCCTTAACGTAACCTGTATTGCGCCTTAACGTAACCTGTATTGCGCCTTAACGTAACCTGTATTGCGCCTTAACGTAACCTGTATTGCGCCTTAACGTAACCTGTATTGCGCCTTAACGTAACCTGTATTGCGCCTTAACGTAACCTGTATTGCGCCTTAACGTAACCTGCATTGCGCCTTAACGTAACCTGCATTGCGCCTTAACGTAACCTGTATTGCGCCTTAACGTAACCTGTATTGCGCCTTAACGTAACCTGTATTGCGCCTTAACGTAACCTGTATTGCGCCTTAACGTAACCTGTATTGCGCCTTAACGTAACCTGTATTGCGCCTTAACGTAACCGATATTGCGCCTTAACGTAACCTATATTGCGCCGTAACGTAACCTATATTGCGCCGTAACGTAACCCACATTGCCCCTTAACGTAACCCACATTGCCCCTTAACGTAACCCACATTGCCCCTTAACGTAACCCAACACACGTTGGGCCTTAACCCAACACACGTTGGGCCTTAACCCAACACACGTTGGGCCTTAACCCAACACACGTTGGGCCTTAACCCAACACACGTTGGGCCTTAACCCAACACACGTTGGGCCTTAACCCAACACACGTTGGGCCTTAACCCAACACACGTTGGGCCTTAACCCAACACACGTTGGGCCTTAACCCAACACACGTTGGGCCTTAACCCAACACACGTTGGGCCTTAACCCAACACACGTTGGGCCTTAACCCAACACACGTTGGGCCTTAACCCAACACACGTTGGGCCTTAACCTGCTCTGTAATTGTCATACGACGCGTTAAATTAGTGTAGTGTTGCCTAACTGCAACCCCCGCAATATAGTTTGCTACTCGCACTGCCCGGTCCCCAGTGTATCGCTTCATGTTAAACACCTTGCAGCTATACACTGTAATGTGGATGGCAGCAGGACGTACATGCTCAATGCCCTTTGCAGTTGTTCATTGGCATTTGCAGTTGTTCATTGGCATTCGCATGTGCGAAGCACTTAGCCTACGCTGTGGTACGGCCTGTGTCAACTGTCCGCTGATGTTGTACGTCCAAATCACACACTGTACTGCACATTGGTCCTCATGTACTGAATGATACATCGTGGTACATGTGACCGTACAACGACTGCGCCAACAACGGCGAACCATGCGGTCCAAATGTTGTGCACTCAGCTACGTGTCGTCTCCCTATAAGAGCTGGATTGCAGTGTGGTATGCCCTGGATGGCGATCAGCATGAGCCGTCTGTTGATGTAGTGGCGCGTGTTGTCAGACGTAGTCGTCTCTTCTCACACACCGTGATAGCATGGTGCACTGCGTTCCACATCTGCGACATGCGACAGAGGCCGGTTGACAGTCGTTCGCGCAATGGACATCGCATACGTACGGGGGCCACCTTCCACGTGTTCGCGAAGCGTGCACATGTTGTTGCGTGTATGTGGGCAGACATAGTGTGTCGTGACACCTGACACAGGCATGCAACAATCGTTGAATTTGCAAATGGCGATGGACGCCTACGTTTGCTGGTGACGTTATGCAAATGAACAACTGGTAAACCGTTGTGGTGCGGTTGTTCTCGCTAGAGGTGAATCAGTGATGGCGACGATCGGTTGAGCTACCAACCGGTTGTTCCAGCGATACCCACCATGCCCACGAACGTGAATGGCATCTGGGTGTGAAGCGATACGCGGCGGTGGCTGGGTGGGACCGTCCCCGGCCGGTGAGGGGGGGCCTCCCGGCGTGCTGGCCGCGCGGTGCGTGGGCGCACGCGCTACAGCCGGCTGGTGGGGGCGGCCAGTGGCAGGCGCGCCGGCCGACGGAGGCGGCAGGCGGCGCAGCTGCGCGCCGGCGCACCCTGCACGCGGCGCCGTGCGGCCAAAGTAGGTCCTCGCGGGCCCGGTGCGAAGCGCGGTGGACATCTGCAGTGTGCTGGTCCGATTGAGGACTGTGTGCGCTGAGGATGCGCCGCCGCCCGGCGCTCGGCGCCGCGACGCCGTCTGCTGCTCGGTCGCCTCTGCGGTTCTCGCAGGTGGTTTGTATCGCAGCTGTGCGGACGTGTTGGCGCGTGCGCTGTGCTGGGAGAGTTCGCTTCGGCACCCAAGTGGGGCTTTTGTCCTTCTGTGGCGCTGGCGTTGGAGCTGCCGGTCACCGTAGGTGGCGCGTGTTGTCTCCCGCCGGCAATGCCACGACAGCACGCTCCCGGGCCTCTGTCGGCAGCGGCAAGCTCAGTTGGGAGCACGGGTGGTCGCACCTAAAGCGTCTACTCGCCAAACTCCGGGCGATTGCGCCTCTCTCGAACCCGACCAAGTACTTAGGACGGCGCTGCGCGCCGCCGGGACCTGAGAGGGTTTCGAGGTGTATTGTGCAGGGGAGCTCAGCCTCCTCCTGTTTGCAGAATAATTGAGCGGACGCTTGCGTGTTCGCGCGGGCCCCCGGGACACACTCCCGGGCGGCCGGCTGCTCAGCTCTAGTTGACGCAGCTCCCTGGTTGATCCTGCCAGTAGTCATATGCTTGTCTCAAAGATTAAGCCATGCATGTCTCAGTACAAGCCGCATTAAGGTGAAACCGCGAATGGCTCATTAAATCAGTTATGGTTCCTTAGATCGTACCCACGTTACTTGGATAACTGTGGTAATTCTAGAGCTAATACATGCAAACAGAGTCCCGACCAGAGATGGAAGGGACGCTTTTATTAGATCAAAACCAATCGGTCGGCTCGTCCGGTCCGTTTGCCTTGGTGACTCTGAATAACTTTGGGCTGATCGCACGGTCCTCGTACCGGCGACGCATCTTTCAAATGTCTGCCTTATCAACTGTCGATGGTAGGTTCTGCGCCTACCATGGTTGTAACGGGTAACGGGGAATCAGGGTTCGATTCCGGAGAGGGAGCCTGAGAAACGGCTACCACATCCAAGGAAGGCAGCAGGCGCGCAAATTACCCACTCCCGGCACGGGGAGGTAGTGACGAAAAATAACGATACGGGACTCATCCGAGGCCCCGTAATCGGAATGAGTACACTTTAAATCCTTTAACGAGTATCTATTGGAGGGCAAGTCTGGTGCCAGCAGCCGCGGTAATTCCAGCTCCAATAGCGTATATTAAAGTTGTTGCGGTTAAAAAGCTCGTAGTTGGATTTGTGTCCCACGCTGTTGGTTCACCGCCCGTCGGTGTTTAACTGGCATGTATCGTGGGACGTCCTGCCGGTGGGGCGAGCCGAAGGCGTGCGACGCGCCTCGTGCGTGCTCGTGCGTCCCGAGGCGGACCCCGTTGCAATCCTACCAGGGTGCTCTTGAGTGAGTGTCTCGGTGGGCCGGCACGTTTACTTTGAACAAATTAGAGTGCTTAAAGCAGGCAAGCCCGCCTGAATACTGTGTGCATGGAATAATGGAATAGGACCTCGGTTCTATTTTGTTGGTTTTCGGAACCCGAGGTAATGATTAATAGGGACAGGCGGGGGCATTCGTATTGCGACGTTAGAGGTGAAATTCTTGGATCGTCGCAAGACGAACAGAAGCGAAAGCATTTGCCAAGTATGTTTTCATTAATCAAGAACGAAAGTTAGAGGTTCGAAGGCGATCAGATACCGCCCTAGTTCTAACCATAAACGATGCCAGCCAGCGATCCGCCGCAGTTCCTCCGATGACTCGGCGGGCAGCCTCCGGGAAACCAAAGCTTTTGGGTTCCGGGGGAAGTATGGTTGCAAAGCTGAAACTTAAAGGAATTGACGGAAGGGCACCACCAGGAGTGGAGCCTGCGGCTTAATTTGACTCAACACGGGAAACCTCACCAGGCCCGGACACCGGAAGGATTGACAGATTGATAGCTCTTTCTTGATTCGGTGGGTGGTGGTGCATGGCCGTTCTTAGTTGGTGGAGCGATTTGTCTGGTTAATTCCGATAACGAACGAGACTCTAGCCTGCTAACTAGTCGCGTGACATCCTTCGTGCTGTCAGCGATTACTTTTCTTCTTAGAGGGACAGGCGGCTTCTAGCCGCACGAGATTGAGCAATAACAGGTCTGTGATGCCCTTAGATGTTCTGGGCCGCACGCGCGCTACACTGAAGGAATCAGCGTGTCTTCCTAGGCCGAAAGGTCGGGGTAACCCGCTGAACCTCCTTCGTGCTAGGGATTGGGGCTTGCAATTGTTCCCCATGAACGAGGAATTCCCAGTAAGCGCGAGTCATAAGCTCGCGTTGATTACGTCCCTGCCCTTTGTACACACCGCCCGTCGCTACTACCGATTGAATGATTTAGTGAGGTCTTCGGACTGGTACGCGGCATTGACTCTGTCGTTGCCGATGCTACCGGAAAGATGACCAAACTTGATCATTTAGAGGAAGTAAAAGTCGTAACAAGGTTTCCGTAGGTGAACCTGCGGAAGGATCATTACCGACTAGACTGCATGTCGTTCGATGTGCGTGTCGTGTCGCGCAACACGCTACCTGTACGGCTCGCAGTAGCCGTGCGCCGCGTGCGGAACCACGCGTGCTTCTCAAAACTAACGCCAATGTTGTGTGGTACGAGCGCTGAAGCGCTGGAGCGGCTGGCCTGCGGCACCTGGCGCCTGGCGCCGGTTTTGAATGACTTTCGCCCGACTGCCTGTCCGCTCCGGTGTGGAGCCGTACGACGCCCATCGGCCGTGAGGCCGTTGGACACAGAATGCTTGAACAGGGGCCGCCACACGCCTACGTCCCGCCTATGCAACTGTCTTGAAAGAGACAGTGGAAACTAAGAAAAGATCACCCAGGACGGTGGATCACTCGGCTCGTGGGTCGATGAAGAACGCAGCAAATTGCGCGTCGACATGTGAACTGCAGGACACATGAACATCGACGTTTCGAACGCACATTGCGGTCCATGGATTCCGTTCCCGGGCCACGTCTGGCTGAGGGTCGGCTACGTATACTGAAGCGCGCGGCGTTTGCCCCGCTTCGCAGACCTGGGAGCGTCGCGGCCGCCTGTGGGGCCGGCCGCGCCTCCTGAAACGTGCGATGCGCGCCCGTCGCCTGGCGGTTCGCATACCGGTACTTACTCGGTAGCGTGCACAGCCGGCTGGCGGTGTGGCGTGCGACACCTCGTACAACGACCTCAGAGCAGGCGAGACTACCCGCTGAATTTAAGCATATTACTAAGCGGAGGAAAAGAAACTAACAAGGATTCCCCCAGTAGCGGCGAGCGAACAGGGAAGAGTCCAGCACCGAACCCCGCAGGCTGCCGCCTGTCGTGGCATGTGGTGTTTGGGAGGGTCCACTACCCCGACGCCTCGCGCCGAGCCCAAGTCCAACTTGAATGAGGCCACGGCCCGTAGAGGGTGCCAGGCCCGTAGCGGCCGGTGCGAGCGTCGGCGGGACCTCTCCTTCGAGTCGGGTTGCTTGAGAGTGCAGCTCCAAGTGGGTGGTAAACTCCATCTGAGACTAAATATGACCA
>NW_025726037.1:162500-165000 GCF_021461395.2 Schistocerca americana
AGCGCGGGTAAACGGCGGGAGTAACTATGACTCTCTTAAGGTGGCCAAGTGGCGGCGGTGTGGCTGCATCCGGACTTGGCTTTTCGAAGTGCGGTCTTGATGTAGTCGTGCTGCTGCTGCGAGGTGCCTTCCTTGGGTTATAGTTACAGGGAGAGTGATGCGCAATACATGGGCCTAGCCCTCTTAGCCTCTCCTCTCCTGCGGTCTTCTCCCCTTCTCGTGGGCCCGCTGATTTTTGCAGAGTGGAAGACCGCACCAGGGGCTTGGGGGGGTTACCAGCCCCCCCTCGCATTATCCCTTTATAGTTGGGGGCAGCCGACAAGAAACAAGAGATGGTGGCCCTTCCGCTGAAGGTGCCACCCCAGCTACCCCAGCACCTATCCGGCCAACCGGCCGTAACGAAAATGCGATAGTTTGTGTAGCTCCCTTTGCTTGCAGTGAGTGCCACCGCACTTTTACCACGAAGAACGGTCTCGGGGTCCATCGCCGCCGCCAACACCCTGCGGCCGCCAACGCTGAGATCGTGACGGAGAGGCATCGCGCGAGGTGGACGGAGGAAGAAGTCCTGTCGCTCGCCAAGGCAGAGGCCGAACTGTTCCTGGAGAGGGACGCCCGGTTCTTCTTTGTAAATCAAGAACTTACCAGGATGTTCCCCGACCGAACGCTTGAGGCAATCAAGTGCCGACGGCGGCAAGCTGCCCACAAGCAGCTTGTCCGCCAATTCATGGAGGCACTTGAGATCGGTCGGGGTGAAGAGCCGGCGTCCCGCCGTGGAGCAGCGAGCTCGCTGCCTGACGCGGGCGAGGCCGCTGCGCCGCCCGTCGACGCAGCCGAGGACTTCGCGGCCGACACCACCGGGCCGCCCCCGGAGGGGCCGACTGACGCCGCCATCTGGGAGCATCTGGCGGGGCTACCTGCTTCCGCCCAGCGTTTCTCTGCCCTGGATCGAGTCATTGGTCTGGGGCGGGGCACGCCGCCCGATGTCATCCTGGGCATGCTCCCGGATGCCCTTGCGTCGGTCGGGTCCAGGGGGGAGAGGTCGATCACCAGGACACAGCGGCCGCGCCAACCATCCAAGCGGCCGCCTGCCGCCCCGCCGCTGCAGAAGCGCAAGCGGCGCCGCTGGGAATACGCGCGGACACAGGACGCCTTCCGTAGGTCGCGTGCACGTTGCGTGCGCGGCTTGCTGGACGGCACCCTGCTGCAGCCGCCACCCGACATCCCCGGTCTGCTGGACTTCTGGGCGGACCTCTTCACGAAGAAGCCGATCTCCACCGCCGGCTTCATCCGTGACCGCCTTCTCCCGCACTCGGAGCCTGTCGCTCCTGAGTGCCTATGGGGGCCGGTCACATGTGAGGAGGTCGCTGCTGCCTTGCCGCCCAGGGGATCGGCAGCCGGGCCGGACGGCCTGACTCCAGCGGAGCTGCGGCGCCTGCCGCATGAAGTCCTGGTGAAACTCTTGAACCTCTTCCTCCTGGCCCGCGCCCTCCCCGAGCGTCTGCTTCGCGCCCGGACGTCACTTCTCCCCAAAACGGCTGCACCAACATCCCCCGCTGACTTTCGCCCCATTACGGTCTGCTCGGTGTTGGCGCGGACCTTTCACAAGGTTCTCGCGTCACGCCTGATGCGTGCATGTGCTGTGGACGAACGTCAGCGGGCATTCATCCCCCGGGATGGGATGTTGGAAAACACCTTCATCTTGGACACTGCTCTCACCGACGCAGTCCGCTCCTGTCGCTCTGTTTTTGTGGCATCGATCGACGTCTCTAAAGCGTTCGATTCGGTGGACCATGCCGCCCTCCGCCCCGTGCTGAGGGCTCATGGCCTGCCGGATTGCTTTACTGAGTACGTCGAAAGGTGTTACGAGGGTAGCACGACGGTGATAGCGGGCGGCGCCGACGTGGGCGTGCCCCTGCAGCCGGCTAGGGGTGTGCGTCAGGGTGACCCCCTCTCCCCCCTCCTTTTCAATTTTGCGGTGGACTATGTTTTGAGTCAACTTCCCTCCCACATCGGAGCTCGGATCCTTGGTCGCAGAGTTAACGCTGCGGCCTTCGCAGATGACGTCCTGCTTTTTGCATCGACCGCGAGGGGATTGCAGTCCCTCATCGACGCAGCCGTCGCAGCCCTCGCCCATCTGGGGCTGCAGATCAACGCCCGGAAGTGTTTCACCCTCGCCTTAGTCGCGTCTGGACGCGACAAGAAGGTGAAGGTCGACGCCGACGTTACCTTCAAAGCGGGCAACGCCACCGTGCCCGCCCTACGTGTGGGTGAAACCTTCCGGTACCTGGGACTGCAATTCTCCACCGCTGGTCGCTGCGTTTTCAACCCACGACGCCACCTGGTGGAGCAGCTGGACGTCATCTCCCGAGCTCCGCTCAAGCCGCAACAGCGCCTCCACGCCCTCACCACCGTACTTCTGCCTGGCCTGTACCATGGGCTGGCCCTCAGCCGCACCCGAGTGGGTGCGTTGAAAGCGGCAGATGTGACCATCCGTGCCGCC
>NW_025726037.1:170000-175000 GCF_021461395.2 Schistocerca americana
CTATGTCGTACCTTAACCTAACCTATGTCGTACCTTAACCTAACCTATGTCGTACCTTAACCTAACCTATGTCGTACCTTAACCTAACCTATGTCGTACCTTAACCTAACCTATGTCGTACCTTAACCTAACCTATGTCGTACCTTAACCTAACCTATGTCGTACCTTAACCTAACCTATGTCGTACCTTAACCTAACCTATGTCGTACCTTAACCTAACCTATGTCGTACCTTAACCTAACCTATGTCGTACCTTAACCTAACCTATGTCGTACCTTAACCTAACCTATGTCGTACCTTAACCTAACCTATGTCGTACCTTAACCTAACCTATGTCGTACCTTAACCTAACCTATGTCGTACCTTAACCTAACCTATGTCGTACCTTAACCTAACCTATGTCGTACCTTAACCTAACCTATGTCGTACCTTAACCTAACCTATGTCGTACCTTAACCTAACCTATGTCGTACCTTAACCTAACCTATGTCGTACCTTAACCTAACCTATGTCGTACCTTAACCTAACCTATGTCGTACCTTAACCTAACCTATGTCGTACCTTAACCTAACCTATGTCGTACCTTAACCTAACCTGTATTGCGCCTTAACCTAACCTGTATTGCGCCTTAACCTAACCTGTATTGCGCCTTAACGTAACCTGTATTGCGCCTTAACGTAACCTGTATTGCGCCTTAACGTAACCTGTATTGCGCCTTAACGTAACCTGTATTGCGCCTTAACGTAACCTGTATTGCGCCTTAACGTAACCTGTATTGCGCCTTAACGTAACCTGTATTGCGCCTTAACGTAACCTGTATTGCGCCTTAACGTAACCTGTATTGCGCCTTAACGTAACCTGTATTGCGCCTTAACGTAACCTGTATTGCGCCTTAACGTAACCTGTATTGCGCCTTAACGTAACCTGTATTGCGCCTTAACGTAACCTGTATTGCGCCTTAACGTAACCTGTATTGCGCCTTAACGTAACCTGTATTGCGCCTTAACGTAACCTGTATTGCGCCTTAACGTAACCTGTATTGCGCCTTAACGTAACCTGTATTGCGCCTTAACGTAACCTGTATTGCGCCTTAACGTAACCTGTATTGCGCCTTAACGTAACCTGTATTGCGCCTTAACGTAACCTGCATTGCGCCTTAACGTAACCTGCATTGCGCCTTAACGTAACCTGTATTGCGCCTTAACGTAACCTGTATTGCGCCTTAACGTAACCTGTATTGCGCCTTAACGTAACCTGTATTGCGCCTTAACGTAACCTGTATTGCGCCTTAACGTAACCTGTATTGCGCCTTAACGTAACCGATATTGCGCCTTAACGTAACCTATATTGCGCCGTAACGTAACCTATATTGCGCCGTAACGTAACCCACATTGCCCCTTAACGTAACCCACATTGCCCCTTAACGTAACCCACATTGCCCCTTAACGTAACCCAACACACGTTGGGCCTTAACCCAACACACGTTGGGCCTTAACCCAACACACGTTGGGCCTTAACCCAACACACGTTGGGCCTTAACCCAACACACGTTGGGCCTTAACCCAACACACGTTGGGCCTTAACCCAACACACGTTGGGCCTTAACCCAACACACGTTGGGCCTTAACCCAACACACGTTGGGCCTTAACCCAACACACGTTGGGCCTTAACCCAACACACGTTGGGCCTTAACCCAACACACGTTGGGCCTTAACCCAACACACGTTGGGCCTTAACCCAACACACGTTGGGCCTTAACCCAACACACGTTGGGCCTTAACCCAACACACGTTGGGCCTTAACCCAACACACGTTGGGCCTTAACCTGCTCTGTAATTGTCATACGACGCGTTAAATTAGTGTAGTGTTGCCTAACTGCAACCCCCGCAATATAGTTTGCTACTCGCACTGCCCGGTCCCCAGTGTATCGCTTCATGTTAAACACCTTGCAGCTATACACTGTAATGTGGATGGCAGCAGGACGTACATGCTCAATGCCCTTTGCAGTTGTTCATTGGCATTTGCAGTTGTTCATTGGCATTCGCATGTGCGAAGCACTTAGCCTACGCTGTGGTACGGCCTGTGTCAACTGTCCGCTGATGTTGTACGTCCAAATCACACACTGTACTGCACATTGGTCCTCATGTACTGAATGATACATCGTGGTACATGTGACCGTACAACGACTGCGCCAACAACGGCGAACCATGCGGTCCAAATGTTGTGCACTCAGCTACGTGTCGTCTCCCTATAAGAGCTGGATTGCAGTGTGGTATGCCCTGGATGGCGATCAGCATGAGCCGTCTGTTGATGTAGTGGCGCGTGTTGTCAGACGTAGTCGTCTCTTCTCACACACCGTGATAGCATGGTGCACTGCGTTCCACATCTGCGACATGCGACAGAGGCCGGTTGACAGTCGTTCGCGCAATGGACATCGCATACGTACGGGGGCCACCTTCCACGTGTTCGCGAAGCGTGCACATGTTGTTGCGTGTATGTGGGCAGACATAGTGTGTCGTGACACCTGACACAGGCATGCAACAATCGTTGAATTTGCAAATGGCGATGGACGCCTACGTTTGCTGGTGACGTTATGCAAATGAACAACTGGTAAACCGTTGTGGTGCGGTTGTTCTCGCTAGAGGTGAATCAGTGATGGCGACGATCGGTTGAGCTACCAACCGGTTGTTCCAGCGATACCCACCATGCCCACGAACGTGAATGGCATCTGGGTGTGAAGCGATACGCGGCGGTGGCTGGGTGGGACCGTCCCCGGCCGGTGAGGGGGGGCCTCCCGGCGTGCTGGCCGCGCGGTGCGTGGGCGCACGCGCTACAGCCGGCTGGTGGGGGCGGCCAGTGGCAGGCGCGCCGGCCGACGGAGGCGGCAGGCGGCGCAGCTGCGCGCCGGCGCACCCTGCACGCGGCGCCGTGCGGCCAAAGTAGGTCCTCGCGGGCCCGGTGCGAAGCGCGGTGGACATCTGCAGTGTGCTGGTCCGATTGAGGACTGTGTGCGCTGAGGATGCGCCGCCGCCCGGCGCTCGGCGCCGCGACGCCGTCTGCTGCTCGGTCGCCTCTGCGGTTCTCGCAGGTGGTTTGTATCGCAGCTGTGCGGACGTGTTGGCGCGTGCGCTGTGCTGGGAGAGTTCGCTTCGGCACCCAAGTGGGGCTTTTGTCCTTCTGTGGCGCTGGCGTTGGAGCTGCCGGTCACCGTAGGTGGCGCGTGTTGTCTCCCGCCGGCAATGCCACGACAGCACGCTCCCGGGCCTCTGTCGGCAGCGGCAAGCTCAGTTGGGAGCACGGGTGGTCGCACCTAAAGCGTCTACTCGCCAAACTCCGGGCGATTGCGCCTCTCTCGAACCCGACCAAGTACTTAGGACGGCGCTGCGCGCCGCCGGGACCTGAGAGGGTTTCGAGGTGTATTGTGCAGGGGAGCTCAGCCTCCTCCTGTTTGCAGAATAATTGAGCGGACGCTTGCGTGTTCGCGCGGGCCCCCGGGACACACTCCCGGGCGGCCGGCTGCTCAGCTCTAGTTGACGCAGCTCCCTGGTTGATCCTGCCAGTAGTCATATGCTTGTCTCAAAGATTAAGCCATGCATGTCTCAGTACAAGCCGCATTAAGGTGAAACCGCGAATGGCTCATTAAATCAGTTATGGTTCCTTAGATCGTACCCACGTTACTTGGATAACTGTGGTAATTCTAGAGCTAATACATGCAAACAGAGTCCCGACCAGAGATGGAAGGGACGCTTTTATTAGATCAAAACCAATCGGTCGGCTCGTCCGGTCCGTTTGCCTTGGTGACTCTGAATAACTTTGGGCTGATCGCACGGTCCTCGTACCGGCGACGCATCTTTCAAATGTCTGCCTTATCAACTGTCGATGGTAGGTTCTGCGCCTACCATGGTTGTAACGGGTAACGGGGAATCAGGGTTCGATTCCGGAGAGGGAGCCTGAGAAACGGCTACCACATCCAAGGAAGGCAGCAGGCGCGCAAATTACCCACTCCCGGCACGGGGAGGTAGTGACGAAAAATAACGATACGGGACTCATCCGAGGCCCCGTAATCGGAATGAGTACACTTTAAATCCTTTAACGAGTATCTATTGGAGGGCAAGTCTGGTGCCAGCAGCCGCGGTAATTCCAGCTCCAATAGCGTATATTAAAGTTGTTGCGGTTAAAAAGCTCGTAGTTGGATTTGTGTCCCACGCTGTTGGTTCACCGCCCGTCGGTGTTTAACTGGCATGTATCGTGGGACGTCCTGCCGGTGGGGCGAGCCGAAGGCGTGCGACGCGCCTCGTGCGTGCTCGTGCGTCCCGAGGCGGACCCCGTTGCAATCCTACCAGGGTGCTCTTGAGTGAGTGTCTCGGTGGGCCGGCACGTTTACTTTGAACAAATTAGAGTGCTTAAAGCAGGCAAGCCCGCCTGAATACTGTGTGCATGGAATAATGGAATAGGACCTCGGTTCTATTTTGTTGGTTTTCGGAACCCGAGGTAATGATTAATAGGGACAGGCGGGGGCATTCGTATTGCGACGTTAGAGGTGAAATTCTTGGATCGTCGCAAGACGAACAGAAGCGAAAGCATTTGCCAAGTATGTTTTCATTAATCAAGAACGAAAGTTAGAGGTTCGAAGGCGATCAGATACCGCCCTAGTTCTAACCATAAACGATGCCAGCCAGCGATCCGCCGCAGTTCCTCCGATGACTCGGCGGGCAGCCTCCGGGAAACCAAAGCTTTTGGGTTCCGGGGGAAGTATGGTTGCAAAGCTGAAACTTAAAGGAATTGACGGAAGGGCACCACCAGGAGTGGAGCCTGCGGCTTAATTTGACTCAACACGGGAAACCTCACCAGGCCCGGACACCGGAAGGATTGACAGATTGATAGCTCTTTCTTGATTCGGTGGGTGGTGGTGCATGGCCGTTCTTAGTTGGTGGAGCGATTTGTCTGGTTAATTCCGATAACGAACGAGACTCTAGCCTGCTAACTAGTCGCGTGACAT